>NW_002476482.1:8048-125324 GCF_000189635.1 Tetrahymena thermophila SB210 | reverse complement strand
AGCTTTATTGTTAAGTTGCTTAGTCTTATTAAATGACTGTAATAATGCTATAAGGTAGATTCTATTTTATCATAATAAATTATTCTTTTGAGTTTAAATTGATTTAGTTATATCCTGTGAACGAAGGATTTGTTAGAAAAATGTTATTTTAATTATCTAAAATTAAAATAATTCCTTCTCCTTATAAAAAGCAAAAGTAACTTATATTTATATTTGTTTTTAATTACTTCATAGACTAATCAGCTAACGAAAATATACTCAAAATACTTCCACTTCTCAATATTAAATATTATTGATTACATAAAACTTGATTTACTATTTTATTATACTAGATAATTGTATTTTATTAGTAAGAAACCAAGTCAATTTGAACTAATTAATTTAAAACATATTAAGAAGTTTGATTAAAGCTATTGTAATGTGAAACTAAAGCGTAAAGCTTCATTTGTTATTCATTAGTCTACATCTAAAGTATAGGAGCTTACATATCAAGTAGATATAATGCAGACATCTTTTAGTAATCATAAAATATTATATATTAATTCGTCCTTCCAATTACCTATTTCAAAAATTATTAATATTATAAATATAAAAATTAAAAAAATACTAATTTATGATCTAAAATATCTAAGACTTTTATTTCTACTATTTGTTCATTTAAGCTATCTTTTAAGGAGGAATACTAAAAATTGAAAGAATCCTGTTTGAACTGGGTACTATTTTATGAATTCTACTATTCTCTAATATACTCTGACTGTAAAAATCCATCTAAAGAACACTTTTAGGTGGTACTGTCAAAAGTACCTTAATATTGTGAGCAAAATTTATTTTTACAGATTCCATTTTCAAATAAAATGTATCCATCTTTACATTTATTGCATTAATTTTGAAAGTTATATTATTAGCAGTTAATATCAGGAAAGCTATTGCATTGTTAATCAAACTAGTTTTTAAGTTAATCCACTCCACAACTGCTTACACACTACCCCTAATTGTTCTATAAGAAAGTATTAATTATTTTAACTTTAAAAATAAAAAATGTTTACTAAACTGTATCCTGGCATACATTACATGCATATTTCCGCAGAAAAACATAAACTACAGTTTTTCATGCAATATAGACATTAATCTGCTTAGTTTTAAAAGTATTAACTAGGTATTAAACATACATCAGCTATATTTTGCAGCTTTACTTATTTTACTAAGTATATCAAAACCTAAATAAACAAAGCTAATTTATAACTCATAAGTTTTGTAGTATTTAATTAGAACCTAATCCTTAATTTCAAATTGAATAACTTTTGTTTTATATGAATGAAATTCACCAAACAATTTGCTTATTTTTTTTACTGATTTTTTACAAATTAAGAAATTTTTATATTAAAATAACATAATACATAATGATATATTTTCCTTTTATCAATATTTTTAATGCCATTTTGACATCGAATAACATGCATCTTTCAATATTAAAAATTTTCTTAATTTTACCAAATTTCTGAATGTTTTAAAATTACCTTGTCGAAAGTAAATGAGTTTAAATTATGATATTTTTAATTTACATTTTCCAACCTTATTTTGATGTATCTTTCATATTTTTTCTCAAGAAAATACAAAAATAGTGAAATTTCATATATTTATTCAATCCTTATTAGTTAATATTAATCCTAATTTTAATTAAAAAAGCAATAAATAATATATACTAATTACATATTCCTTCTGTCAAAATAATTAGTTTTAATAGATGCTATTGAATAAATAATAATGTATATTTATAAGTTAATTTAATAAATATTTTTTTATCTTTAAGTAATTCTATTAAGATTTTAATTGTATGAAATTAAAAATAATTCATTTAAATATCAATAAATAAATGGTATTTTTTATGTTTTATTTTTAGTCTAATAATTCACCTCTTAAATATATTTAACTTTTAAAAATTATAGAAAATAAAATAATTTATAAAAATTTCATTTAATATTTCATTTAATTTGTTGATTAGAAAAAAAATTGCTTTCTAAAGAATATTTTGCAATTTTTAAACAAAATTAAATAGAATACCCTAATAAATAAGATCAATAAAAATAAAAATTTTAATAAAGATAAAAATAATACAAGTTTGCATTTACTGATTTTTTTAAATTTGAATTTTAATATATATTTTGATTTATATAGCTTCATGGTATTTATTTAATGTTTAATGTTATGTTGAAAATATAGATATTAAAATAAAATTGAGTATAATTTTATTAACATGAAAAATACTTAATAAATGAAAATATTTGTCTAAAATCAATTGTATATACTTTTTTCCTTTTCCTAAAATTATAAAATAAAATATTAAAAATAAAATTATTATATAATAATTACATTAAATGTGAGGAGTTCAAATTATGTACCAAGATAATTGCTATAATTTTTTTAATTCTTTGAGATAGCTTGCTATTTGAAGGAAATTTCAAATTCATTATTTAAGAGATGCTTATTTTTGATTATAATTTTCCACAATTGGCTTATTCTTAACAATGAAGTTTATCTATTCTTGATATCAAATTTAATGATCTTAAATTTATATAACAAATTTAAAATAATCTTAAATATTCTACTTTTAGACCTTAATGATAATTCTAAAGCGGATTTATAATATTCAAAAATTATCTTTATCAAACTATAAAAATTAAAAATAAAAATGATAATTATTAAAATTAAGGTTTTATCAAAATTATCATCTTACATATATATTATCGTTTATAGTGCTAGACTAATTATAATAATTGAAAGCAGTAAAACTTCTAAATTTTATATTTGTTTTTATTTATAAGGATTCAAAGAGATTGTCATCATTATTTAGATAAAGCATACAACTAATATCAACAATCTTTAAATTCCGTTTTAAATATCTAAATTCAAAATAATCATAATAATTAATCTTAGAAGCATTTTGAGAATTTCCCAGTAATAAAATTAATTTTTATATCCTTATAATATAAAGTAATAAGACAAGATAAATTAAACATTCTCTTATTTTTTATTTTATATAGCAGATTTTATTTTCAAATAAAATATTAATGGTATTCCAATTGAGCAAATTATTGTTAGAGGATATATTATTATAAAAGAAAATACTAAATGTTAGTTTGTCCAGCACTTTTAAAGAAAATCGTTTAACATATAAGAATTGTTTCGAATTGATTTGCACAGGCAAAGAGAGATGAGCATTTTAACAAGAGAAGATTAGTAAAAAAAGTAAATAAATATTAAGTATATCTTTTTTTTATAAAATTTTTTCATATTTTTAGGTAGTGAATATCTAGATAATAGAATTAGTCCAGTCACTATTATTATTTAAGCAGATTACATTATCAATCGATTAAACCAAAGCTAAGAAATTTCCCAATTCTTATAAATACAATCTAAACTTGTATAAGTTATCTAAATTGGATCACCTCCTAATTTAAATAAATTACCAAATGTCTCAGAAATTTAGTTAATGACATTTATAGAAGATGAAAATATCTGGAAGTAATGAAAAAAGATCTTTAATATTATTCCTGTATCAGAACCTAAAAATTTAGTTTTGCTTAAAAATAACACCTCTAACTTTCTTAAATATTCAATTTTGATAATCAATATGTTAGTTTTGATCTATTAATACATACTTAGTGATATGTAAAATGAGTAAAATAAAATAGATAATCCCACAAAGACTTACACATCTACTATTTTACCACATTCATAGCAATATTTTCCATTTTAACCATAGCTAGTTCCCCAACGTATTCCTTTAGTATCACAAGAGTTGCATAGGGGACCAATATAACCTTTTATGCATCCATTAATCTAATTATAAACAGACTCATTACAGCCTAACATATAGCATGCGAAAACAATATCTGTTAAATTCGACTCTCTCCAGTAGTGCTAATTTAAAATAATTTGATTTGAGTAACATTTCTTTGAATATTCTAAAGAGCATTTCTAGCATTGAACTAGACCATTTTCAGATTTTTGATATGGGTCAACTAGAGAATAGCTCCCTTCAGCACATTAATCACAACTTAATTATGGATAAAATTAAATAATTTAATAAATATACAATAATAAAAATTATTTACGAAATATATCCTTGTTTATGATATAATATTTCTCCAATTTTGCATTTTCTAAAATTAAGTAATAAATCAAGAGTAAGGTACTCATCAAAAAATTGTGAGAATAAAACCAATTTAAAATCAGTTTCATAATAATTTCCTGCTGTTATATTGAGTTAAAATAAATTGATAGATTTTATATATTATAATTGTTATCCTAATATTATTGTTAGACTTTTCAAATTTGAAGGATTTAAAATGGCTATTTAATAATTTTCTATTTCTTATTTAATACTAGAAGAAAATTGACTAGTTAAATCTGCAATATTAAAGTTTAGTATTTAATCTTCTTCATCGAAATATTAAACATATATCGGTTATTTAGTATAGTTTCCACTTTAAAAATTTTTAATGATTATTTTGTTATAAACCTATTTAGTTTTTAAATCTACTTTTAATAGTTTTTTAGGATAAGAGCCTAAGTTATTCCCATAAAACTTACCTATTTATATAATTATTTCATTATAAAGTAAATAAATTTTCAATAATTATACCTTTATTTTAATAAATTTAGCTAGATTTATCAATATTTATTGTATTTATTTTGTTATAATAAATTCCACCACCCACATATGCAATATTATTTATGATATTTGAATTAACTACTTAGATGTAAGTTTTATCAGAATAGATAGCTCCACCTCTTTCCTTTTTTGATATGTTGTTTTAAAACAGACATTAATTAATATTAATATTAGAATTAGAAGTATAAATTGCTCCTCCTGAGTATTGTTATACCTAGTTTTGAACAAATGTGGTGTTATTTATAGAAGATTTTTGAATTTAATATAAATAAATTGCTCCTCCGTTGCTGAAGCATGTATTTTGAACAAATAATGAGTCATCTATTATCAAACTGTTACAATTCTAAATATTGAAATTACCATTATTATCATTATTATTAGTAGAAATTGATTTTATTGTTTATAGATTTTAGTTTTATCTAAAAGTGCAGTTACGAATACTAAAGCTATCTACAGACTTAGTTAAAAATATAGCAGGGTATTATTAAGAAGAAATATTTTAAAATTTTACTTATGATATTTCAATTACTGAAATTTAATTATTATATATTGTCGTTGATTAATCTATCAGATATATATTAATAAATTAAGATTGATTCATTTAGAAATAAGATTGCGAATTGAGGTTCATAATATGACTTTTAAATATAATATTTTTTAATGTTAGTTAAGAAATACTTAATTATTTATTTCTTAAGTTTAAAGCTGGTTCACTTAGATTAGATTAAGAATTAGAAATTTTAATTAAGTTTGCCTGCATTTAATTGCTATTTTAAATTGCATCTAATCCCACTTAAAACTCAATTAAATTTAGCATCCCAATATTATAGCAATAAGACATTTATAAATTTTAGACAACAAAATTGTTTATTCCACCAAGACTCAATAAATAATTATCAAATTAAGGAATAAAAGAAGATCCTAACTTAGGTATTTAAACAAAAGGCTCATTTATATTAAAAAAGCTTAAATTTGTTAACTCAAGCTAACTTACCAAAGACAAAAGAATAAAATTCGAGCTATTCATTTTACTAACTTACAAATTTTCTATGGTTGCGCTGATTCCATAAGTAACTTAAATTATAGGTATTTTTTATTTTATTTCATTAAATTTTGAATTTTTTATGCTAATAGAATAAAGAAATTGAAAATTTATCATCAAGCCAGTGAAGTTAACAAATCCTAAATTCAATGAGTTACTAAAAGAAATATTATCAAATTAAACTTATTTAACTTATAAAAAATTAAATAAGTAGGGATTTTTTTTACTGTTTACATTTTTGTTATCGTTTATCTGATTCCATTAGGCTTAAATCTAATCACTAAAAAAGTTTTCAGATTAATTTACAAAAATTAATCCTTGAGAAAAATTGTTATTAGTAATGAAGATATTTTACATTTAAATATTATTTGAATTATTCACCAAAATCATTGTTTGATTAAAATTACTTTAGTATATAGAAAGATTTCTTATCATAATTTACTAAATATTTTAGAATGAAAAAAAATAAGATTCAGACTAAAAAGTGACATTTTAAATTTCCAGGTTGTTAATTAAAATCTCTGTGATATTTGACATAATAAACTCAGTTGTAATGATTTAATTTATAATTTTTATTTCATTTATTATTAGCTTTTTATAAGAATTCAAAAATATAGATCCATTTTGTTAGCCAAACTATATAGTCATATTAGAGAATTAAAGTTATTCTAAATATTAATATTAATTAAAATTTAGAGAGTCAATGAAGTTAAAATTGAGAATCATATTTCCTATTTTTAAATTCTTAAATTAATCTGATATGAATTCAGTTGAAGAAATTTATAATTAATATTTTTGATTGTTATTTATTTCCTCTGCTGAATATATTTCTACAATATCAGAGCTTTAAAAAGAATTTATAACTGGAAACTAAGTACTATTTTAAATTAGCAAAAATTAAGTTTATAAGAAAAATAAAAATGTTTTACATCTTTGAAGGAGGCTGAAAGAATATTTGGTATCTTAGAGATTAGATAGTTTAGGATATTTATTATTATAGGACAATATGCTATGAAAAATAAATTGGATTTAACAAAATATTAAATATTAAATAAATAAAATACCTTATAATTATCAATGTAGCTTTATGTTGTAACCTACATTAAGTTTTAATTTAAATACTAAGCTATTTAGTATTTGAACCTCTTTGGTTAATAATTAATAGTAGCTTAAAATAAATTAAAATCAGAAATTCCATAGATTGTGAGTTGAATAATGTTATTGTTTTGACTGATTAAATAATTATAAATTTTGGGATTGATGATTTTACTAAGTGATTATATTTTATTCTTAAATTTATAGTTTATTTCATATAAATCTATTTAACTGTATGATAATTTTACTATAAAAATATTATAGTTTAAATAGGAGATATCATAAATAGTCAAATTAGAGCTAATTGAGTACTTGATACTTTAAATAAATGTTGCACTTATGTCATAAATAAAAGAGACAAAAGGACAAATGTAATAAAAATAATTGTTTTCTACTTTTATTTGAGTATTGTTTGAGCAAGGCAATAATAGCTATTTTATTTAAGTGCTTTCAGAAATTGAAATCATACTTTTAGTTTCTTTAATTTTCAAAATTAGAGCATTTAAATTATTTTATATTCCCATTATGAAAATACTATGAACATTTTTAAAGTATTGTTAATTAAATAGTTATTTAATTAAAAATTAGCCATTATACTAGAAATAGTATAAAACAAAAAAAACGTCCTTTTAATTAAATTAAAATATCTGGAGAGATGTTTTGTTTGTAGCAAGTTATTAAATTATAAGAAAATTCTTAACCTTCAGATCTATTACTTACCCCTATTATAACATTTTTTATTAGGTATTTTTAATTTAAAAAATAATTAATTTAATGCAAATTTGCATAAGAAATAATTAAATAGATTAATATATAATTGATTTTGGGTTTTTAAAAGTTAAATATAAAAAATTTTAGTGGTTTGGGTTTTATATTTTTTAATATTTTAAATTAAAATAATATTTTTTTTTAATTTTGAATTATCCAATATAATTAATATATATTATATAATTTTAATTTATTTATTGAAATTTATATTAAAATTTCACAAATGAATGAATGAATACCTTATCAAAAGGAAAAGCATTTTATTTCTGTGAAAATGTGTCGAATATAGACAATTATTATTAGCCTAGATTGATGACTTAAACACAAATAAATCTTTCATTTATAAAAATTAGTTTACTTATCTATTATTAATTTTTCTTTAGTATGACAAATTTTTAATCATTTTGGCTAAATAAATATATTTGCTAGATTGAATTACTATAAAGAATTAAACCATAATTATCTGAAATATAAATATTTTAAACATCAGAAAGAGTTTACTATGAAATTGTTTTTAAAGGAAAAAGCTAAATAATATAATAATCTTTCTTTCTTATACAGATAATAAGATTGGTTTAGTTAAGAATGGCAATCTAATAACTTTCTATGTCATTTAGATCTATATTTTACTTAAAAACTAAACTATCCTAAATCTATTAGGTTTAACTATTAAATAAAGAAAGGTAATTGATATCATTATTAAGGATTATTATATTTTGATTATTTTATCCAAAGAGTACTGATTAGTTATCATTGATCATTTTAATGTTTTGCTGATTATAGTATAAATAATTTATATCAATAAAATAGAAATATCCTGCTTAAATAAATATAAGTATTGATAAATGGTAATTATAAATAAATCTAATTTTAAAAATTTCAAGATTTGATGATTGAGGAGTGATCGAAAAACTGTTGAGCTAAAAATAGCCAACATACTATAATACATAAATTTGTAGTAGTGCTGCATCACAGATAATAATTATCCCTAATTCGCTATCTAAAAAGAATGTTTTTTTTGATAAATCAAAATTTAATGGAAATGATCTCATTTATTCGTTAAATAATTAGTATATTATTATTTAATTTGCTTATCTATAAATTTATATCTTAAAATAAAAAAAATTTATATTTTTTAAAATATAATTTTAATTTACCTAATTTATTTTATCGTCTCCAATAAATACATAATCATTCTAGATTTATATAGACTGAATTAAATTGAGGCTATCAATTTAAAGGACCTAAAGTTAGTTTTAAAGTTAGACATAAATTAACCTATTATAAAAATCAACATTAAAAGTTAGGTATTGATTGTTAATTTAGAATGAATTTATTTGAGTAAGTTGTTTTTTATTTATGTTAATTGTGTATTGAGTAATGTATTATTCTTAGAACAATATTAATTATTAGTTATTTGTAACAATATCAGAAATAGCAATACTTTCTTAAAATATAAACTAGCCATTAGTATCAAATACAGTAAATTTGTTCTATGAAATTGAGATAAAATAATAATAGTTATTTTCTTTCCATAACAAAGAAATTATGTATCCTTACAGTCTCTTCATTGTATCTTATTGAATGTTCAATTTTGAATCTATAAGAGTTTGCTAGTTTTAAAAGTTAATAACACTGATAAAAAATTTTTCATCGTTTCTTAAAATTTAATAAGATTTAGGTTTCATTAATTTAATCATTTTGCTGGTTAATAAATCTACGAATAATATACTACCAAAACTGCTTATATTAATTGCCATATAAATTTCTGTATTTTCTATAAAATTTGTTAACTGACCTTTTAAATTAGCTACTTTATCTTTAAAAAAACAATTTAATTGAATTTTACATATGAAAAAATTTACTTAAATATATTTTTTAAGAACCATCTCTCAGAGAGTATATTGATATTTAACTAGGACTTATATCTCCAATTATTTATTAAATATCGTTGGTTAATGAATATGGAGATTAATAATTAAAAAATAGATTTTAGTTTACTTTATTAATTGCTTATAAAACTAGTAATTAATTTGAAGGATATTACATGAATAAATAGCTATTTTAGAAATACATTATATTTCCTAAATTCTTATTTATATAAATGTAAGTATTATTATGGCCATCTAATATAACTGCATTATTTTTATCCTAAATTTAATTGAAATAATTTTAAAAAAGTATCTAAAAATTCAAAAATTATTATTGTAAATGTTAAATATATGAATAATAATATATAAATAATAAAGCTAATTACGTTTATAAATCTTATGAGCAGAAGATAATTTGAGTTTTAAATTTATTCAACTGTGAATATATTATCTTAAAATGATACTAATTAATAAGAAAAGAAAGGATATGACATATCCATATACTATAAATTTTATCCATTTATTTTTACTATAAAGTTAGATACAGCATAATCATAATTTAATTCATTTAATTATTATGAATAAAAGTTAACGTATTAATTAAGGTTGACTTTTATCATTGGATTTTAAATTCCTCCTTGATTTAATTAAAGCTCTACACAAATCACTAAAATATTTTTTATTAAACTAAATTTATTGATTGGATAATAAATATCAATATTTGTTATAGCATCATTTTTATTTAACTATAATATTGAAATATCTGCGCCTGAAAGTAATAAAGTATTAGAGTCAATTAATAATATATTTAAAACATAAAATGTTTATTCTAATAGAATTTAGCAGTCATATCTATAAACCACAAAAAAAAATGTTGATTAAGAAAATATTATTAAATTATTTTCCATTATTTAAATATCACAATTACAGAAGCTTTCATAATAAGAATTTACTGGAGTTTAAAGTAAGCAGATTTAATTTTATCCGGATGATATAGTATTAAGCTATACGCTTAAGCAATCCTATGTACTTATTTATTCTAAAACATAAATATTACCATTTTCAACTTATTATAAAAGAATGTTTTAAAATTATGTCACTTGTTTTTGAAAATTTATTAAGTTAACTAAAATTAACTATGATTATGCAAATAATATTAAAATGGATTATTAGATCATGCTAAAAGAGATATTTGCTTCAATTTAATCTCTAAAGAGTATTTATTAATCCTAATAAGAACCAACAATCAAATATTCTGTGTCATAAATGATAATTAATTTGGATATTTTACTTCCATCATCGCTGAAAATTAAAGTTTTTTATATTTTCTTAGGAATTTTTATTGAACAATTACTTTAAGCAAAGCTTTGTAAAATCTGTCCATTTTTTTGTTATTAGAAATATTAAATAGAATAAATGCTATTAAAGACGCTCACTAAAATAGAATTTTGGTAATAGATTATTGTGTTTATTTATGATATAAAAGGAATACTATAGTATTAAATAAGGAGTTGAGATCCATCTTAAGAATTTAGATAGACATAAATGTTTTCTGCAAATGCTACTATTATACACTCATCTTAAATAAAAAATTGTATACAGTCTTTGATATTGACTGTTGATACTAATTTAGACAGATTCCAGATTTAAATTTCTATTTTTGAATAAAATTTTTCAATATTTTAACATAATTAATTTAAAAAAATAATTTTAAGTTTTAATTTTTTAATTAAAATACTTTACCAGCACTAGAAATCAAATATATTAAATTTTTCTAATTAGTTATTTGAATCATTTACCCGTTGTATTCTATTTTTTGTATTTACTAATAAAAATTAAGAATTATTTAACAAAAAAAAAAAATAAAACCTATCCTAAGTTGTAGTGAATCTAATTTGAAGAATCAGCTTATTTTTAAATTTAGTAAATTACTAAGCTTTACTGTTAAGTTGCTTAGTCTTATTAAATGACTGTAATAATGCTATAAGGTAGATTCTATTTTATCATAATAAATTATTCTTTTGAGTTTAAATTGATTTAGTTATATCCTGTGAACGAAGGATTTGTTAGAAAAATGTTATTTTTATTATCTAAAATTAAAATAATTCCTTCTACTTATAAAAAGCAAAAGTAACTTATATTTATATTTGTTTTTAATTACTTCATAGACTAATCAGCTAACGAAAATATACTCAAAATACTTCCACTTCTCAATATTAAATATTATTGATTACATAAAACTTGATTTACTATTTTATTATACTAGATAATTGTATTTTATTAGTAAGAAACCAAGTCAATTTGAACTAATTAATTTAAAACATATTAAGAAGTTTGATTAAAGCTATTGTAATGTGAAACTAAAGTGTAAAGCTTCATTTGCTATTCATTAATCTGCATCTAAAGTATAGGAGCTTACATATCAAATAGATATAATGCAGACATCTTTTAGTATTCATAAAATATTATATATTAATTCGTCCTTCCAATTACCTATTTCAAAAATTATTAATATTATAAATATAAAAATTAAAAAAATACTAGTTTATGATCTAAAATATTTAAGACTTTTATTTCTACTATTTGTTCATTTAAGCTATCTTTTAAGGAGGAATACTAAAAATTGAAAGAATCCTGCTTGAACTGTGCGCTATTTTATGAATTCTACTATTCTCTAATATACTCTGATAGTAAAAATCCATCTAAAGAACATTTTTAGGTGATACTGTCAAAAATACCCTAATATTGTGAGCAAAATTTATTTTTGCACATTCCATTTTGATTTAAGATAAATCCATCATTGCATTTATTGCATTAATTTTGATAGCTATATTATTAGCAGTTAATATCAGGAAAGCTATCGCAAAGTTAATTTAACTAGTTTTTAAGTTAATCCACTCCACAACTACTTACGCACTATCCCTAATTGTTCTATAAAAAAGAATGAATTTTTTAACTTAAAAAAAAATGTTTACTAAACTGTACCCTGAAGTACATTACATGCATATTTCGGCAGTATAACATAAAATACAGTTTTTCATGCAATATAAACATTAATCTGCTTAATTTTAAAAGTATTAACCAGGCATTGAACATACATCAGCTATATTTTGCAACTTTACTTATTGTACTAAGTATATCAAAACCTAAATTAGCAATGCTAATTTATTACTCATAAGTTTTTAGTATTTTAATAAAATCTTATCCTTAATTTCAAATTTAATAACTTTTCTTTTATATGAATGAATTTCACTAAAAAATTTGCTTATTTTTTTACTGATTTATTATAAATTAAGAAATTTTTGTATTAAATTAACATTTGATAAATTTTCCTTTTATCAATAATTTTTTATACCATTTTTGCATCAAATAACATAAAAATTTCTATATTAAATTTAATTTTAGCAAATTTCTGTATTTCAAAAATACACTGTTAAAAGTAAGTGAGTGTATTTTATGATATTTTAGCATATTTTTCTAACCTTATTTTGAAGTATTTTTCATATTTTTTCTCATGTGAATAGAAAAATAGTGAACTTCATATATTTAATCAATCCTTATTAGCTCATATTAATCCAATTTTTAATTAAAAATGTAATAAATAACATATACAAATTACATAGTTCTTCTATATATAATTAGTCATAATATATTCTATTTAATAAATAATAAAGTATATTTACAAGTATAGCCAAAAGCCATTCAAAAATTTAGTGATTTTAGATCACTATTTTGTTGAATGGCTAATGTAAAAATAAATAATTTTATAATTAATTGAATTTAATTAATAATATTTATAATTTTAATTTATTTCAATCTTTATGATTTTTCATTTTTATATTAAATTTTTAATTTTACCCATTTTAAAAAATTTTTCTTCAATAAACTTATTTTTTTAAATTTTAGTTCTAAATTATATTTTTGTTTTATTTTATTTCTTGGTATTAAATTAATGTTTATTATTATTTTGCATTTATAAATATTAAAATAAATTTGAATTTAATTTTATTAACATGAAACATACAAAATAAAAGTTTTAATAATTAATATATTTGTCTAAAGTCAATTGTTTATAATTTTTTCCTTTTCCTAAAATTAAAAAATAAGATATTATAAATAAAATTATTTAAAAAAATTACATTAAATGAGAGGATTCCTTATTGTATAGCAGAATAATTGCTATAACTTTTTTAATTCTTTAATATAGTTTGTTATTTCAAGCTAACTTAATATTCATAATTTAAGAAATGTTTATTTTTATTTACAATTTTCCACAATTGGCTTATTCTTGTTAATGAAGTTTATCTTTTCTTAATATCAAACTTAATAATTTTACATTTATTTAAAAAATTTAAGATTATTTTAAATTTTTTACTTTTAGACCTTAAAGCTAATTCTAAAGCAGATTTATAATATTCAAAAATTATCTTTATCAAATTATAAAGATTAAAAATAAATATGATAATTATTAAAATTAAAGTTTTCTCGAAATTATCATCTAACATATATATTATCGTTTACAGAGCTAGACTAATTATTAAAACTGAAAGCAGCAAAATTTCTAAATTTTGCAATTATTTTTACTTATAAGGATTCATACAGATTGTCACTATTATTTAGACAAAGCATACAACTAATATCATCTATCTTTAAATTGCATTTTAAATATCTAAATTCAATATAATCATAATAATTAATCTTAGTAACATCTTGAGAATTTCCCAATAATAAAATTAATTTTTATATCCTTATAATATAAAGTAATAAGACAAGATAAATTAAATATTTTCTTATTTTTTATTTTCTATAGCAGATTTTATTTTCAAATAAAAAATAAATGGTATTCCAATTGAGCAAATAATGGTTAACGGATATATTAATCCGAAAGAAAATAATAAATGTTAGCTTGTCCAGCACTTTTAAAGAAAATCATTTAACATATAAGAGTTATTTCCAATTGATTTGCATATGCAAAGAGACATGAGCATTTTAACAAGAGACGAGTAATAAAAAAAGTAAATAAATATTAAGTATATCTTTTTTTTATAAAATTATATTATATTTTTAGGTAGTATATATCTAGATAATAGAACAAGTCCAGTCACTATTATTATTTAAACAAATTACATTATTAATCGACTAAACCAAAGCTAAGAAATAACCCAATCCTTATAAATACAATCTAAACTTGTATAAGTTACCTAAGCTGGATCACCTCCTAATTTAAATAAATTACCAAATATCTCAGGAATTTAGTTAATTACATTTATAGAAGATGAAAATATCTGGAAGTAATGAAAAAAGATCTTTAATATTATTCCTTTATCAGAACCTAAAAATTTAGTTTTGCTTAAAAATAACACCTCTAACTTTCTTAAATATTCAATTTTGATAATCAATATGTTAGTTTTGATCTATGAATACACACTTAATGGTATGTATAATGAGTAAAATAAAATAGATAGTGCCACGAAGATGTACAAATTTACTATTTTACCACACTCATAGCAATATTTACCATTTTAAGCATAACTATTTCCCCAATATATTCCCTTATAATCACAAGAATTGCATAAGGGGCCAATATAACCTTTTATGCATCCATTTATTGAATTGTAAGCAGATTCATTACATCCTAGCATATAGCACGGAAAAATATTATCTGTTAAATTTGATTCTCTCCAGAAATGTTAATTTAAAATTATTTGATTAGAGTAACATTTCTTTGCATATTATAAAGGGCATTTCTGGCATTGAACTAGACTATTTTCAGATTTTTAATATGGGTTAACAAACGAATAACTCCCTTCGGGACACTGATCGCAACTTAATTATGGATAAAATTAAATAATTTAATAAATAATTAATAAAAAAAATTATTTACGAAATATATCCCTGCTTATGATATAATATTTCTCCTATTTTGCATTTTCTAAAATTAAGCAGTAAATCTATAGCAAGTTACTCACCAAAAAATTGTGAGAATAGAACCAATTTAAAATCTGTTTCATAGTAATTTCCTGCTGTCATATTTAGTTAAAATAAATTGATAGATTTTATATATTATAATTATTATCCTAATATTATTGTTAGATTTTTCACATTTGAAGGATTTAAAATTGCTATTTAATAATTTTCTATTTCTTATTTAATGCTAGAAGAAAATTAGCTAGTTAAATCTGCAATATTAAAGTTTAGTATTTAATTTTCTTCATCAAAATACTAAACATATATAGGTTATTTAGTATAGTTTCCACTTTAAAAATTTTTAATGATTATCTTTTTATAAACCTATTTAGTTTTTAAATCTACTTTTAATAGTTTTTTAGGATAAGAGCCTAAGTTATTTCCATAAAACTTACCTATTTATAATATAATTTCAATATAAAGTAAATAAATAAATTATTAATATTAATACCTTTATTTTAATAAATTTAGCTAGATTTATCAATATTTATTGTATTTATTTTGTTATAATAAATTCCACCACCCACATATGCAATATTATTTATGATATTTGAATTAACTAGTTAGATATAAGTCTTATCAGAATAGATAGCTCCACCTCTTTCCTTTTTTGATATGTTGTCTTAAAAGAGACATTAATTAATATTAATATTAGAATTAGAAGCATAAATTGCTCCTCCCGAATATTATTATGCTTAGTTTAAAATAAACTTGGTGTTATTTATGAGAGAATTTTGAATTTGAAATAAGTAAATTCCTCCTCCATTACTGAAGCATGTGTTTTGTACAAATAATGAATCATCTATTATCAAATTATTACAATTCTAAATATTAAAATTACTGTTATTATCATTATTAGATGAAACTGATATATTTGTTTGTAGATTTTAGTTTTACCTAAAAGTACAGTTATGAATACTAAAATTATCTACAGACTTACTTAAAATTACAGCAGGATATTATTATGAAGAGATATTTTAAAATTTCACATATGATATTTCAATTATTGAAATTTAATTATTATATATTGTTGTTGACTATTCTTTCAGTTAGATATTAATAAATTAAGATTGATTCATTTAGAAATAAGATTGCTAATTGAGGTTCATAATATGACTTTTAAATATAACATTTTTTACTGTTAGTTAAGAGATAATTAATTATTTATTTCTTAAGTTTATAGCTGGTTCACTTAGATTAGATTAAGAATCAGAAATTTTAATTAAGTTTGCCTGCATTTAATTACTATTTTAAACTGCATCTAATCCCACTTAAAATTCAATTACATTTAGCATCCCAATATTATAGCAATAAGACATTTACAAATTTTAGACCATAAGACTATTTATTCCACCAAGACTCAATAAATAATTATGGAATTAAGGAAGAAAAGAAGATTCTAACTTAGGTATTTAAAAAAAAGGCTCATTTATATTAAAAAAGCTTAAATTTGTTAACTCAAGCTAACTTACCAAAGACAAAAGAATAAAATTCGAGCTATTCATTTTACTAACTTACAAATTTTCTATGGTTGCGCTGATTCCATAAGTAACTTAAATAATAGGTATTTTTTATTTAATTTCATTAAATTTTGAATTTTTTATGCTAATAGAATAAAGAAATTGAAAATTTATCATCAAGCCAGTGAAGTTAACAAATCCTAAATTCAATGAGTTACTAAAAGAAATATTATCAAATTAAACTTATTTAACTTATAAAAAATTGAACAAGTAGGGATTTATTTTATTGTTTAAATTTTTTTAATTTATCTGATTCCATTAAGCTTAAATCTAATCACTAAAAAAATTTTCAGATTAATTTACAAAAATTAATCCTTGAGAAAAATTGGTGTTAGCAATGAAGATATTTTACATTTAAATATTATTTGAATTATTCACCAAAATCATTGTCTGATTAAAGTTGCTCTAGTATATAGAAAGATTTCTTATCATAATTTACTAGATTTCTTAGAATGAAAAAAAGTAAGACTAAGACTAAAAAGTGACATTTTAAATTTCCAGGTTGTTAATTAAAATATCAGTGATATTTTAAAAGATGAACTAAGTTGTAATTACTTAATTAATGATTTTTATTTCATTTATTATTAGCTTTTTATAAGAATTCAAAAATATAGATCCATTTTGTTAGCCAAACTGTATTGTCATATTAGAGAATTAAAGTTATTCTAAATATTAATACTAATTAAAATTTAGAGAGTCAATCAAGTTAATATTGAGAATCATATTTCCTAATTTTAATTTCTTAAATTAATCTGATATGAATTCAGTTGAAGAAATTTGTAATTAATATTTTTAGTTGCTATTTATGCCATCTGCTGAATATATTTCTACAATATCTGAGCTTTAATAAGAATTGATCACTGGAAATTAATTACTATTTTAAATTAGCAAAAATAAATAAATAAATAAGAAAAATAAAATTTTTACATATTAGAAGGAGGCTGAAAGTATATTTGGTATCTTAGAGATTAGATAGTTTAGGATATTTATTATTATAGTACAATGTGCTTTTAAAAATAAATTTTATTTAACAAAAAATTAAATATTAAATAAATAAAGTACCTTATAGTTATCTATGTAGCTTTATGTTGTAACCTAGACTAAATTTTAATTTAAATACTAAGCTATTTAGTATTTGAACCTTTTTGATTAATAATTTATGGTAGCTTAAAATAAATTAAAATCAGAAACTCCATAGATTGTGAGTTAAATAGTGTCATTTTTTTGATTAAATTAATAATTATAAACTTTAGGATTGATGATTTTAGTAAGTGATTATATTTTATTCTTAAATTTATAGTTTATTTCATATAAATCTATTTAACTTTATGACAAATTTATAATAAAAATATTATAGTTTAAGTAGGATATATCTTAAATAGTCAAATTAGAGCTAAATGTATACTTAATACTTTAGATAAATGTTGCGCTTATGTCATAAATAAATGAAGCATAAGGACAAATGTAATAAAAATAATCTTTTTCTGCTTTTATTTTAGTATTATTTGAGCATGGCAAGGCTAGCTATTTTATTTAAATGGTTTCAGAAAGTAAAATAAAACTTTTACTTTCTTTAATTTTCAAAATTAGTGTATTTAAATTATTTTACATACCCATTATGTAAATGCTATGAACATTTTTAATCAATTGTTAATTAAATAGTTATTTAATTTAAAATTATCCATTATACTAGTAATAGTAAAAAATGAATGTAATATCCTTTTAATTAAATTAAAATATCTGGAGAGATGTTTTATCTTTAGATACTTATTAAACTATAAGAAAATTCTTAATCTTCAGATCTATTGCTTACCCCTAATATTTACATATTATAAAATTATTTATGTTTCTTTAATTTAAAAAATAAATAATTTAATGCAAATTAGCCAGAAGAAGAATCAATTCAAATTAAATAAAATAGGTTTTATATTTTAAATATATATTTTAAATTAAAAAAATATGTTTATTTGTTAATTCTGTAATAAAATTAATATATGCTATATAAGTTTAATTTATTTTAAATAATTTATATTAAAATTTAACAAATTAATGATACCTTATTAAATGGAAAAGGAATTTATTTCTGGGACAATGTGTCGAATATAGACAATTATTATTAGCCTAAATTTATGACTTAAACACATATAAATCTTTCGTTTATAAAGATAATTTTACCTATATATTATTAATTTTATTTTAGTATGACAAATTATTAATCTTTTTGGCTAAATAAATATATTTGCTAGATTGAATTACTATAAAGAATTAAACCATAATTATCTGAAATATAAATATTTTAAACATCAGAAAGAGTTTGTTATTAAATTGTTTTTAAAGGAAAAATCTAAATAATATAATAATCTTTCTTTCTTATACAGATAATAAGGTTGATTTAGCGAAGAATGGCAATCTAATAATTTTCTATGTCATTTAAATCTATATTTTACTTAAAAACTATACTATCTTAAATCTATTAGGTTACACTATCATAAATAGAAAGGTAATTGATATCATTATTAAGCATTATTATATTTTGATTGTTTTCTCCAAAGAGAGCTGATTAGTTATCATAGACCATTTTAATGCTTTGCTGATTGTAGTATAAATAGTTAATATCAATAAAATAGAATTATCCTGCTTAACTAAATATAAGTATTGATAAATGGTAATTATAAATAAATCTAATTTTAAAAATATCAAGATTTGATGATTAAGGAGTGAATGAAAAACTGCTTAGCTAAAAATAGCCAATATACTATAATACATAAATTTGTAGTATTGTTGTATCACAGATAACAATTATCCCTAATTCGCTATCTATAAAGAATATTTTTTTTGTTAAATCAAAGTTTAATGGAAAATATCTCAGTTATTCTTTAAACAATTAGAATACTATTATTTAATTTGCTTATCTATAAATTTATATCTTTAAATTAAAAAAAAAATAAATATTTTTTAATTACAATTTAAAATTTACCTAATTTATTTTATCGTCTCCAATATATACATAATCATTCTAGATTTATATAGACTGAACTAAATTAAGGGTATCAATCTAAATGACCTAAAGTTAGCTTAAAAATTATATATAAATTAACCTATTATAAAAATCAATATTAAAAGTTAGGTATTGATTGTTGATTTAGAATGAGTTTATTTTAATAATTTTTTTCCTATTTATGTTAATTGAGTATTGAGCAATTTATTATTGTTAGAAAAATATTAATTATTAGTTATTTGCAACAATGTCAGTAATAACAACATCTTCTTAAAATATAATTGAGCCATTAGTATTAAATACAGTAAACTTGTTCTATGAGATTGAGATAAAATAATAATAGTTATTTTCTTTCCATAATAAAGAAATTATGTATCCCTAAAGTCTCATCATTGCATCTTAAAGAATATTCAATTTTGAATCTATAAGAGTCTATTAGTTTTAAAAGTTAATTACACTTATAAAAAGCATATCATCGTTTCTTAAAATTTAATAGGACATAGGTATCTATACTTAAATCATTTTACAGGTTAATAAATCTACGAATAATATACTACCAAAACTGCTTATATTAATTGTCATGTAAATTTCTGTATTTTCTATATAATTTGTTAACTGACCGCTTAAATTATCTACACTATCTTTGAAAAAATTGTTATTGAATATTACATAATTAAAAATTTACTTATGTATACTTTTTAAGACCCATCTCTAAGAGAGTATATTTATATTTATTTAGAGCTTATATCTCCAATTATTTATTAAATATCATTAGTAAATGCGTATGGAGATTTGAATTTAAAAAGTAGGTTTTAATTTACTTTATAAATTCCTTATATAACTAGTAATTAATTTGAAGGATATTGCATGAATAAATAACTATTTAAGAAATACATTATATTTCCTAAATTCTTGTTTATATAAATGTAAGTATTATTATGGCCATCTAATATAACTGCATTATTTTTATCCTAAATTAAATTTAAATTATTTTAAGAAAAAGATGAAAAAATTTTTAATTTTTAATGAATGTAAATGTTAAATCTATTAATAATATATTAATAATAAAATTAATTACATTTATAAATCTTATGAGCAGAAGATAATTTGAGTTTTATACTTCTTCAACTGTGCTTATATTATCTTAAAACGATACTGATTAATAAGAGAAGAAAGGATATGACATATCCATATACTATAAATTTTATCCTTTTATTTTTACTATAAAGTTGGATACAGCATAATCGTAAAAAAATTCATTTAATTATTATGAATAATAGTTAACATATTCATTAAGGTTTATTTTTACCATTGGGTTTTAAGTTCCTCCAGCAAGCAACCAAAACTCTATACAAATCACTAAAATATTTTTTATTAAAGTATATTTCTTGATTTAATTATAAACATTAATACTAATTAGAGCATTATTTTTATTTAACTGTAATATTGAAATACCTTAGTTTTAAATTACCAAAGTATTAGAGTCAATTAATAATATATTTAAAATATAATTATTTTATTCTAAGAGAATTTAGCAATCATATCTATAGATTACAAAAAATATTGTGGACTAAGCAAAGATAATTAAATTATTTTCCATTATTTTAATATCACAATCACAGAAACTTTTATAATTAGAATTTACTGGAGTTTAAAGTAAGCAGACTTAATTTTGGCCAGATGATAAAGTATTAAGCTATACTTTTAAGCAATCCTATGTACTAATTTATTCTAACACATAAATATTACCATTTTCAACTTTTTATAAAAGAATGTTTTAAAATTATGTTACTTGTTTTTGAAAATTCACTAAGTTAGTTTATATTAACTATGATTCTGCAAATAATATTAAAATTGATTATTAGATCATGCTAAAAGAGATATTTGCTTCAATTTAATCTCTAAAGAGTATTTATTAATCCTAATAAGAACCAACAATCAAATATTCTGTGTCATAAATGATAATTAATTTGGATACTTTATTTCCATCATCGCTGAAAATTAAAGTTTTTTATATTTTTTTAGGAATTTTTATTGAACAATTACTTTAAGCAAAGCTTTGTAAAATCTGTCCATTTTTTTGTTATTAGAAATATTAAATAGAATAAATGCTATTAAAGACGCTAACTAAAATATAATTTTAGTAATAGATTATTGTGTTTATTTATGATCTAAAAGGAATATTATAGTATTAAGTAGTGAGTTGAGAACCATCTTAAGAATTTAGATAAACCTAAATATTTTCTTCAAATGCTACTATTATCCATTCATCTTATATATAATTTTGTATACTGTTTTTGATAATTACTGTCGACACTAATTTAGACAGATTCCAGATTTAAATTTCTATTTTTGAATAAATTATATCAATATTTTAAAGTAGATAATTTAAAAAAAATAATTTTAAGTTTTAATTGATAAATTAAATAAACTTTACCAGTGCTAGAAATCAAATATATTAAATTTTTCTAATTAGTTATTTGGATCACTTATCCGTAGTATTCCACTTATTATATTTACTAATAAAAATTAAGTATTATTTAACAAAAAATAATTAAAAAAAACCTATCCTAAGTTGTAGTGAGTCTAATTTGAAGAATCAACTTATTTTTAAATTAAGTAAACTACTAAATTTTATTAAAAATTTGCTTAGTTTTATTAAATGACCGTTATAATGCTATAAGGTAGATTTTATTTTATCATTACAAATTATTCATTTGAGTTTAAATAGATTTAGTTATATCCTGTTAATGAAGGATTTGTTAGAAAAATGTTATTTTAATTATCTAAAATTAAAATAATTTCTTCTTCTTATAGAAAGCAAAAGCTACTTATATTTATACTTGTTTTTAATTACTTCATAGACTAATCTACTAACGAAAATATGCTTAAAATGCTTCCACTTCTAAATATTAAATATTATTGGTTAAATAAAACTTGATCTACTATATTATTATACTAAAAAATTGTATTTTTTTAGTATGAAGCCAAATCAATTTGAATTAATTAATTTATAACATATTAAGAAGTTTGATTAAAGTTATCGTAATGCGAAACCAAAGCGTAAAGCTTCATTTACTATTCATTTGTCTATATCTAAATTATAGGAGCTTACATATCAAGTAGATATAATGCAGACATTTTTTAGAAATCATAAAATATTAAATATTAATTCGTCCTTCCAATTACCTATTTTAAAAACTATTAAATTATAAATATAAAAATTAAAAAAATACTAATTTATGATCTAAAATATCTAAGACTTTTATTTCTACTATTTGCTCATTTAGGCTATCTTTTAAAGAGGAGTACTAAAAATTGAAAGAATCCTGCTTAAACTGGGCACTATTTTATGAATTCTACTATTCTCTAATATACTCTGACAGTAAAAATCCATCTAAAGAACATTTTTAGGTGATACTGTCAAAAGTACCTTAATATTGTGAGCAAAATTTATTTTTGCACATTCCATTTTCTTATAAGATATACCCATCATTGCATTTATTGCATTAATTTTGATAGTTATATTACTAGCAGTTAATATCAGGAAAGCTATCGCATTATTAATCCAACTAGTTTTTAAGTTAATCCGCTCCACAACTGCTTACGCACTACCCCTAATTGTTCTATAAAAAAATAATGAATTATTTTAACTTTAAAAATAAAAAATGTTTACTAAACTGTATCCTGGCATACATTACAAGCACATTTCTACAGTATAGCATAAACTACAGTTTTCCATGCAAAATAAACATGTATCTTCTTAGTTTTAAAAGTATTAGCTAGGTATTAAACATACATCAGCTATATTTTGCAACTTTACTTATTTTACTAAGTATATCAAAACCTAAATAAACAAAGTTATTTTATAACTCATAACTTTTGTAGTATTCAAATAGAACTTATTCTTTAATTACAAATTTAATAACTTTTCTTTTTATGAAGAATTAAATTCACCAAACTATTTGCTTATTTTTTTTACTGTTATTTATAAATTAAGAAACTTTTGTATCAAAATAACATGATAAATAATTATAAATTTTACTTTTATTAGTATTTTTTTAGCCATTTTTAAATCGAATAACATAGCATACATCTTCGATATTAACTATTTTTTTAATTTTCCCAAATTTCTGAATGATTCAAAATTTTATTGTCAAAAATAAATGAGTATAAATTATGATGTTTTTAACTTACATTTTTTAACCTTCTTTTGAAGAATTTTTCAAACTCTTTTTCAAGTAAATACAAATATAGTGAGCTTTCATATTTAAAGTATCCTTACTAGTAAATATTAATCTACTTTTAATTAAAAAAATAATAATTAATACATACAAATTAAATATTCCTTCTATCAAAATAATTAGTTTTAATAGATTTTATTTCATAAATAATAATTTTATTAATAAATATTTTTTTTATCTTTAAATAATTCTAACAATTTAATTTTATGATAATTAAAATACTTCATTTAAATATTAAAAAATAAATTGAAATTTTTAGTATTATTTTTAATTTAATAATTCACAATAATATTAAATTAAATTAATAAATATTTAATTTGGGTTTGAAGAGAAAAAAAAAATTTTATGATTTTTAAACAATGGAATATTCTAATAAAAAGGATTTATAAAAATAAATATAAAACAAATTTTATTCAATCAATAATTTTATTTAATTTGTCTTATTTTTTTTTATTCATCATATTTTTGAGTAAAATATTTATGATAAAAAATTAATCTAATTTAGTTATATATTTAGAGGTGCTTATTTCAGATATGTCTTTATAATTTTAACAATTATCAATATTTAAAAAATGATTAATTTATTAAGAATCTTCACTGTTGTATAAGAGTTAAGCATATTATTAAAGAGTTAAATTGGTAAAATTTGAATCAAGTGTACATTAATTTAAATGAATATTATCCTTAAATTTTTAATTCAGTAAATACATTTTTTAATTTTAGTACGATTTTAACTATAGCTAATCTTCTTACACAAGTTCAACATCCTATTTTGTAAATTCAATAAATTAAAAATTTCTTAAATTCTATAGAGGAACAATTAAAATTGTTATATTATAGTCTTAAAATTCATTCATAGCTGCATTTATCTACTAAATGAAATGCTAATCCCCATATTTAATAATATGATTTTATGTTTTATTTTAAAACTTCCAATCTACAATTATACATTATTTATTTTTTTTATTTACAGCTAAAAGATCTATATATTTACATTAAGATTATTCACTCTTTAAAAGTTTTTCAGTATAAAATGTATCCATACCTCTTAATTTTAAGTATTTAATTGTTTGATCAATTTAATATTTAATATAAATCTTCTCTTCTTAATTAAAAAATTCATCAAAAACACATTCGTTTTCTGTGTCTATATATTTTTTAATCAATTTATGAATCTATTTTCCCATATCACTTTTTTGAGATACTTTTGATTTAAAACAATTTAAATTTATATCTTAAATTTCATTTTTTATAATTTTAAGATATTTTAAGCCATTTTTTTCAAACCACTCAAAGCCTTTCATTTCGAATGGACCTTCAAATTTATTCCTATTGCTAGAACTTTGTTTTTTAGCTGGAACATCCACCAAAATTTCAGTGTATGAATCTAATTCCTATGTTTATGATATTTCTTCATCATTAAATTCATCAAATTTTCTCTTTTTATTAATATTCAATTCATTTTCTTATTCTTCAATGTTTTATTTATCATTTTTATTTTCTTCCTCTTATTCTTCATCACTTTAAAAATTAACTGATAAATTATTTTATTAAATTTCAATTATATTTTTTTCATTTTTTAAATCAATAATTTATTTTTATTTTAAAATATCATTATTAACATTTTATTCTTATTAGCTAAATTAAATAATCTGATCATTTATCTATAAATAATTTTTTTTTTAAAGATTTAAAGACTCTTTAAAGCAATTCATGGTATTTATTATTTGCTTTTATTTTTTTTATTAAAGATTATTACTAATTTGTGAAATGGGACTGTTATTTATAGATAGATGATTAAAAATTATTAGAGATAAAATAAGGAAATTAATTTATCTCAAAAAAAAAAATTTTATCTCAAAATTATTATCAAATTAATATTCCTTATTAATTTTGATCAAAAAAAAATAAACTAAAAAAATTCTATCTTTTTAAATATGAATCAAATTATTAACTTAATTAATTTGATCAATAAAATAATATAAATAATATTTATCTCATCCTTTAATTATAAAATTTTTCTGATCAAAATCAAAAGATAAAAAAAATACTTTTATCTCAAATTTTTACAAAAATTTTAAAAACTGTAAAATCAAATTCAAAAAAGCTTATTTTGGCTAAAAATTAAATTACTTTCTTAAATATCATTCGTATTTATTTATTTTTTAAATCAATTATGAATGCATTATTATTTTTTAATATCATAAATAATTAATATTTTATCATAATTAGATTAAATAAGCAATCTCATTTTAAATAAATCATCTTATTTTTCAAGAAATAAAACTTTTTCATTATTTATTTTAATAAATATTTGTTTTTATTCTTTTAGGTGAAATAATTTGTAGTTACATTTTTTTTTTTATTAAAAAGAATTGTCAATTTTTAAATGATATTTTTATTTTTAAAATAGGAAAAAAATCATAACAAAATAAAGTTACAAAAATATTTTATCTCAGAAATAAATTTTCTCATTATTATTATTATTTTTATAATATTAAATTTTCTAATTAATTTTGATCAAAAAAAATTATATCCTTAGAATTCAAATTAAATTAATAACCTAATTAAATTCGATAAGAAAAAAATATAAATAATGTTTATATTAATTCCCTAATCATTAAATTTTTCTGATAAATATTAATTTTTTGTTGTTAATAATAAATAAATATTTGAAAGATTAAAACGCTTTTATCCAAATATCATTTAATAAGTTTTAACAATATAAAATCAAATAAAGTTAGCTTAAAGTTTATAATTTTATTTTAAATTAAAAATAAGTAAACAAAAAAAATAGAAAAATCAATATCAAAATAAATACCTGAAAATAATAAGGAAAATCAAGAATGAAGATTACTAAAAAAGAGTAAAAAATATTGGAAAAGTAAGCTTTAAAAGATAATTAGAAATTAATTCAAGAGGAAAAAGGCACAAATAATTAAAAATTAGAAGAATCTTAAGATTAATAAAAATAGATTGTAAAGTCTAAAAAAAGAAGCAATAAAAAGTTATAAGAGAGTTTGAGTGGCTCAGATGAAAGTCAAAGCTTAGATAATATTTAAAAAAAGTAGAAAAATGATAAGAATAAATAAATTGAAGGTTCATTTCAAATTAAAGGATTTGACTGGTATTAAAAAGAAAATAATGATAAAAAATTTATGAAGATACAAAGAGAATTCATTCCATAAAATTTTTTAAAAGTAAACTTAGATGATCTTAAAAAAAGAAAAGAAATTTCACAAAATACCCACAAATAAATAATCTAATATTTCGAAACAGGAAGCTGCTTTAAGGACTCTTACTTCACTGATGATCAAAATGAATTTTTATAATTTTAAGTTAAAATTATTTAAGAATATCTTTAAAAAAGATAAATGAGTATAATCCAACCAAATCAAACAATAAAATATTTACAAACTTCTAAGAAGGTAGATTTAATATGTTAAAACGATTAAGAATGCATAATTGTATGTTTTTTAGTTACCAAGCGCACACCAGAATTAAATATAATTTGTGATTTTTCTTATCACTATTTAGATTTAATAGAAGCATAAGAAGAAATGTTAA
Organism: Tetrahymena thermophila SB210; assembly: GCF_000189635.1. Classification (NCBI taxonomy): domain Eukaryota; phylum Ciliophora; class Oligohymenophorea; order Hymenostomatida; family Tetrahymenidae; genus Tetrahymena; species Tetrahymena thermophila. The sequence continues at coordinate 97,577 of NW_002476482.1, read as the reverse complement.
ATTAGAAAAAGAAAGTTACTGTTTTGATAGTTCCTTTGCTTATGTTAAATAATTTTAGAATCATTGAGTTTGATAAAGAAGAAATAATTTAGATGTAGTAAGATCAAGAATAAAGGACTTACTTTTAATGTAACTATTCTAAATATTTAGAAAGTTATCTATTTAGGGATGTAAGCATATTATTAGAATAGTGTGAGCTAGGCAGAAATCCCTAAGAAAAAAAAACAGTTTATTAGTTTATCAAAGATCTTGATAGATAAAAGAATATTAAGGAAATAGAATAATACTAAAACTTTGATAATGCTCCTAAAAGATTTAACCCTAGAAATAGAGAATGTATGAATATGGAATATAAAAAACAGTTCCAATAGTTTTATTTGGTAGCAACTATATTATAATTTAAATATAAGAACTTTATTTTGAGTAAAGCTTCACAATTAATAAATAATTAACCAAAAATAACAAATTATTATACAGTAGAAGCAAACAATTACCCAATTTATGAGTCAGAATTATTTTGAAATTTAATTTAATATCTACTTATTTATAATTACTAAATATTTTTAATGCTTTTTTTTAATATGTATGAATATGGTATATAAAAAACAGTTACAATAGTTTTATTTGGTAGCAACTATATTATAATTTAAATTTAAGAACTTTATTTTGAGTAAAGCTTCACAATTAATAAATAATTAATCAAAAATAACAAATTATTATACAGTAGAAGCAAACAATTACCCAATTTATGAGTCAGAATTATTTTGAAATTTAATTTAAAATCTACTTATTTACAATTATTAAATATTTTTTAATGCTTTTTTTTTAATTTTTATAATAAGTCGAATAATTAATTAAAAATTATATATTTTTATTTGAAATAATAATGTTTTGAAACATGAAAATTTTATTTCTATTAGGAACAAAATTAATCTATGACTATAAGAAATTCATTATTTAACTTTTTTTAAAAAGCATTAAATTATATTTTTAAACTGTATCTAATTTTTCTAAAATTTGTCACATATCTCAAGTAAAAAAAAAAAATTTTAAGAAATGCTTAGAAAGATTGAAAATAAATAGTTAACATTAAAAGTCCCTAAAATAGTATGAAATAAAACTTAAGATTAAATTCTTTGTTTTAAATTAACATCAACAGATATTAAAAAATTTAATACATATAATTATATTAAAGTATCCAGAGGTGAAAATATTTTTTTAATTCCAAGCTATTAAAAATTAGTTAAAATAATAATTTTTGAAAATAAAATATTTGAATTTAATATCATATCATATTTATTTAGAGTGTATTATTGAATAATTATTTATTTACATAATAGTTTAATAAAATTATATTTTGTTAGTGTTTAATATTTATGTATATTTGAAAACAAAAAATGGTATTATAAAATATTAATTATCTTATAGAATTAAATTTTTCAACGAATTTAGAAATAGTAAAAATATGATGCATTAAAGTTATTTGATTATTTGATTCAATCTAAATGGATAGATTAGTATTTACTAAGTAATGACATGCCCATACTTAGTGTTATTGATGGAGATGACCAATAAGGATAAGAAAATGATTCATAATTATATCCTAAAAATTCTTCAATTGGCTTGAAGCCAAACCACTTTTATTGTAATAATTCTTAGTATTCTGACTGATTATAAATGCCTCTTACTGCTGCAACTTACTCATTTAGAACTACAGGGGGATTATGAGGATCAAATACAGTTCCATTTAGATAATAATTTACATTCATAGGATAATAAAACCAAGTGTTAACAGATTTAAAACTTCCTGAAAAGAATGCATTTTAATTACTCTTTGAGAAAGAATTGTCCTTAAGCAAAGTTTATATTCCTTTCTAAATAGTATTAGTTACATTTTTAGGAGTTTATGGGTCAAAGATTCTGCTTATAGTTCCATTTTAGTGACTTATTGAGACTGTCCAAGTATCGAGGAGAGCATTTAAGGTCATAACTGTAGAAAATGTAGTGTCTTCATTATAAGTTTTATTATTATATACTCCTAAAAACTCTTCCCAGTAAATATTTCCATTCTTATCTAGCTTTGCATTATTTAAGAGAAACTTCGTTCCTTTATTCTTCATAGATTCGTTTAAACTATCTGCTACTTATTTAATTAAGCTATGCTAAATTTTTTACTTATTAGAATTAAGCAAGTGAACATTTCTAGCAACAAACCAATAAAAATCATAAACAGATGGATAATAGAAGAAGGCAATATCTGGATGTCTGAGTGCAATTTCTGAATTGATAGCATAATTTATAATGTCAGTTGAGTTTAAATATAAACCTTAGAGCTCTTAATCAAATATTTTTTCAAATTCAGTTTAGTTTGAGTAGAGTAAAGCATGGTGCAGGCCAAAAAGTGTATTACTTAAGACTGAACAATCAAAGTTATTAACATTGCTAGGAATAGCAACTAATTTCTCAATTTAATCATCAGTGCTCATTATCCAAGTAGTAAAAAGCTAAAAATTCTCAGTTCTGTTTAATTATGACAAGTACTCATTAAAACCAAAATATGTTCTAATATCAATAGTGTTAAGCGAAGAGTTTGAAGTATCGAATGGCTTATAAGAATATTTCTTTAGTAAATTGAAATAACCATTAACATCATAGTTATTACGGATCCATTTATCTTTAATTGATTGTCTAATAAAAGGAGAATTCATTATTCTATATCCAAGTGCTATTTTATGATAAAAAATATTTTCAATATATTGAAAATTTAATAAAATAAATTTATTTATTTACCAATATTAACTGAAGAATCATCTGCATCAGGAGGGAGATGAAATGCATCAATAATTAAATTAGACATTGCTACAAAATTCAGACCCATTTTGGCTAAAATAGTTTTTACCCACTCAGGCATATATTTCATTGAATTAGCAATATTCTCTAGATTGATTGGGCTTGAATACCATGTTTCATTTTTTAACTTTTATAACCAGAAAGAGTAAGAGGGGATGCCTTCTTTTTAGTTTTTATCTCTAAATTCTAAAATTGTATCAATTGTTTATTCAAATAAGTCTTAATCAATTTAAATAGTTCCAAATTCTGCGCAATCAAGAAGGGCAGATAACACAAAATTACTCACAAACATATTGCTATCAGGACATCCGATATACTATCTAACTAAATGGTATAAATACCCATTTTCTTTGTCCATAGCATTGCCGTGAATGTATGAAGAATACAATCCTTTTTTTTAGTAGAATTAAGGTGGAAAATATTTGAACTCTTATTCTTCATGGTAATATTATTCATCTAATTTTTTAAGTAGTTTGTTTATTTGTTTAGAGTAAGAAACATCTCTTTATTCATTTTCTAAAAAATCAGATCTACTAAGAGAAAGCGATACTAAGACTAAAATTATAACAAATAATCTCATTTTTTGTTCTTACTTAATTTTTTTAATTTATTTATTTATTAATTATCTATAAAAATTCGATCTGCTTGCTTCTTAAGCAACAAACATAACATAATTTTATGGAAGTAAAAGAATACAGTAATTAATTATTTATTTATAATGTTCTTCTATTTTTATTTATTTGCAAAAGAAAAAAATTTAATAAAGAAAATTTGTAATTTAATAATAAATTCTGGCATCAAATTTATAGACAATCGAATTAAAATAATATACAAACAACAAGCTCTTATTTATTACTCATACCTTTATTTTAAAATAAAAAAAATGGTATTATTTAAATTCTCACTAAAGATATCTTAATGGCTATTAAAATCTTGTTCTGAGCTAATGAGAAAATAGATAGATAGATTATTTCATAAATATATTTAATATTTGAATTTCTAAGAAGAAAATTTTATTTTAAAAATAATTTATGCACTTTACTAGCAAAAATAAAAAATTTCCTTCACAAAGAAAAATATGTAAAACCATAATAAAATCTGATAAGAAATTATATTATCAAATAAAAGAAATCTGATAAGATCAAATTAAATTCTTTTATTAATTTCAATCTAAGATAAAATTTAAAATTCACTCATTTTAAAATCTTTATTGATAACTTAAATAATAAATTTATTTTATTAAATAAAAGTATTAATTTAATTATTTAATCAAATATTGAATTCTTTAAGCAAATAAAGTTGCACATTTCTAAATAATTAAATCAAACACTAACTATCATTAAGCTTTATTCCTTAGTTTTAATATATATTTTTATTTAAGATATCAAATTATAAATTTAAAATATTCACATCTGTGTAATCTGTGTAGGTATCAATGGCTATACTTCATATATTTTATATGATTTTAAATTAATCTTGTTTATGCAAGCTTTAAAAAAATTTTCTAAATAATTAAATACAATTCTAAAATTTTATACACTTTCACAAACATTAGCAAAAACAAAAATTCATTTATAGTTTAATAAAAACCTTTTAATATTTACATTTATTTAAATTTTCTCTAATTTAAAATTTTAACTAAATTTTACAAATAAAAAATGCTTTATTTAAATAAAATATTTAAAATATCTACCTGCTTTTATAAAATCATGTCTAGATCTATTGAAGTTTTTAACAAAACCTAAAATTAAAAGTACTTAATAAAAATCTACTAGCAAACGAAAAATTTTTTATGAGTATTTAATGAAGGATTACAACATTATATGCCAAATAAAATGCACTAAAAAAATTTTAGATATTTATATAAAGTATATAATTATTTATTTTGTAATATATAGATAGATACAAATACTAATTACTTTATTAATAATTAGTAATTCATTTTTAGTGTAATAATCAATCGTTGCTTTATAAGGATTGGTATTTGCTTATTAATGATGCACCCATACTATAAGTAATTGCTGGAGATGACCAATATGGATATGATAGAATTTATGAATTATAACCCGTAAATTCCTCAATAACATTTAAATTAAACCATTTTTATTTGAGCATTTCTTAGTATTCTTTTTCATCTATAATACCCTTTACTCCTTTTACTTATTGTAAGGCAATAAAATCTGCAGTGTGGGGATCAAATTCAGTTCCATTCAGGTAATGATTAACATTCATAGGATAGATAGATAAAGTGTTTAAAGATTTAAAGCTTCCTGAAAAAAAAGCATTTTAGTTACTTTTAGAAAATGAATTTTTCTTTAATAGAGTTTACATTCCTTTTTAGATAGTGGTTGTAACATTTTGAGGTGTTTATGAATCGAATATTCTTTTTACTTTACCATTTTCATCTGTCTTTGAAATTGTCCAAATATCAATCAAAGCATTTAGAGCCATTACTGTAGAAAATGTCTCATCTTCATGATATGTTTTATTGTTATAAATACCTAGGAACTCCTACCAGTAAAGATTTCCATTTTTATCTGCTAATGTGTTATTTAGAATGTAAATAGTTCCTTAGTTTTTCATAGATTTGTTAAGAGCATCAACAACATCTTTGATTAGCTAGTTTGGTATCTTATCATAGTTTGAGTTGAGTAAGTGCACATTTCTAGCAACAAACCAGTAAAAATCATAGACTGAAGGATAATAAAGGAAAGCAATATCAGGGTGGCTCTTAGAGATATAGCTATCTATCGCATAGATAATCACGTTGGTAGAATTTAAATACAAACCTTGAAGTTCTTCATCAAATATTTCATTAACAACTGTCTAGTTTGAATTAAGCAATATATTGTGCAATCCGAATAGGGTATTGCTGATAACTGAGCAATCAAAATTATTGGTGTTTCCTGGAATTTCAATCATTGAAGGAATTTAGTCATCAGTAGATCTAATCCAAGTTGTGAAAACAGAAAAGTTGCTTGTTTTATTTAAAGTTTGAAGGTAATTATGAAAGGCAAAGTAAGTTCTCACATCAAGGGTATTAACAGATGAATTTGAAACATCAAAAGGCTTATAAGAGTATTTTTTAAGTAATTGATAATATTCTTAAAGATTATGGTTTGATTTAATCCACTTTTCTTTGATAGATTATCTAATCAAAGGAGAGTTCATAATTCTTATTCCTAGAGCTAAAAATAATTTAAGAATTAATATGATTTTTTATTGAGAAATAAAATTAATTTTGTTAATTTATTTGAGAAAGTATTTACAAATAAATAATAAATAGGTTATTGAAAAATACATGACACATTTTAAATTAATAATAAAATTAATTTACCAATATTTACAGAAGAATCATCTGCATCGGGTGGTAAATGAAAGGCATCTGCAATTTTATCAGCCACTGCTACAAAAGGTAAACCTAACTTAATTAAAAGTTTCTTTGCCCAATCAGGCATTATTTTGATCATTTCAGCTACTTTTTAAAGATTTTATGGGTATGAATACCATGTTCCATTCTTATAGTTCTGCTTCCAAAATGAATAAGATGGAATACCTTCTTTCTAATTTTTATCTCTGAATTGTAAAATTGCGTCTATGCTTTCTTCAAACTTTTCTTAGTCTATTTCAATAGTTCCTAGTTCTGCACAATCTAGCATAGCAGACAAAACGAAATTTGTGACAAACATATTACTATCAGGGCATCCAACATACTCTCTAATAAGGTGGTAAAAAAAGGTGTTGTTTTTATCCATAGCATTACCGTGTATATTCGATGAGTATAGACCCTTCATTTCATAAAATTAAGGAGGAAAGAATTTGAAATCTTTCTATTAATTATATCTCTGGTCCTCAAGTCTTCTAGTTATTTCTTTAAGCTACTCTTGATAGCTAAGCCCATTAGAATTGATTCTAAATTAAGAAGATGTTAGGCATATTCCAAAAAAAGTTAAAAAAAGGCAGAAAAATTGTATTTTACTCATATTCTTCAAATGTTTAAGCAGTTGATATTACTTTAAAAATTAATTATTGTAGAATGTGTATTTTTGAACAAGTTTCTAATTAAATCTAATTAATATGATTTAATTTTATATCATTTGCTTATCAGAGACTGATCTTGCTGATAAGGATATTTCCTTTGCAAATTGGATATCAAATTTAGTTACAGTTGTTAAAATTTAATTGTTTTTAAAGTTGATTGATGGAAAAGATTATTTATATTGTTTGTATATGAGAATAAATTACAAGGGATTAAGTTTAAAATTGATTACAAAAATAATATAGAAAAGATAAATTATTCTAAAAGTTAATTTTTAATATAAACAAATGTTAATCATTAATTAAATAATATTTTAGAAAATAATGATTTTGGTGAGTATCATTCATATTTAAACATTTAACTTCAAATAAAATAAGTTTAATTAAAAATTTAAATTTAAAAATAATTTTTAAAAAATATTGTATTTATTTGATTATAAATATTCAATCTTACAGTTTTTCTTTTCTACATAAATTCTAAGAATAATTTCCAAATTTTGGTCAATTAATTAATGAATTATATTAAAATAAAAAGATATTTTAAATGATAAATAATTTATTCGACATTTTTATAATACTTTGATAAAAAAACATTTTAAGTTATAAAAATTAATTCAATTTTTTTAATATTTATTACTAATTAATTCAAAAAATCACTTTAAATATAAAGCTTGTATTAACCTTTTACTTTAATGCTAAAAAAATATTGATAATAATATTTAATGCGAATTCAATAACTGATCTAATGGTTTGAAAGAATTATAAAATGAATTTCTATAAATAAATCAAATATGAAAAAGTGTTATTAGGTAGAAAGTTCATCTATATATTATCCTTTAAATTTATATTCAAAAGTTTACATCTTTATTTTGAAATTTAACAGCGATTGTTAATATAAAAGAATATTTTTGTGAAAATGAATCTTATTATAAATTTTCTCGAATTTTAGAACAAATACAAAAATTGATAATTTAAAAAAAATTCAGTACCAGTCAAAACTTTAAAAGAAAAAAAATCAAAATATTATTTTTTTTGTTTCATCTACAAATAAATTTAGAAAAATCTGTTCGCATTAGCAAAATTATACAATTTTTAGTTTTACATACAGCTTTAATTTTAGTTACTATTATTTAAGATTATAAATAAATTTATTATCAAATTGGATATTTAAGTAATGAAAATAAAATTTATCTTTTTAAAAAATAAAAATAATTATTTTCTTTTTTTATTTAAAAATTCATTTTTTATCATTTAAAATAGATACTATTAATACTCTTTAATTAAGGTTATTTACTACTATAAAAAATTTTATAAGTGGATAAAGGGTAATTTATTTAAAATTTAATTTTAATTTTATGTATAATTATATTTAAATATATATTAATACGGTATATATTTTTCAAAATATATTTATTCAGACATTTGATTAAATATTTTCTATTGATTAATATTTACTTATTAATGACATACCCATGCTAAAAGTGATAGCAGGAGAAGACCAATATGGATATGATATGTATTAGGAGCTATATCCAGTGAAATACTGAATAGTAGTTAGATTAAACCATTTTTGTTTCAACATTTATTAGTATTCGTCTGAATTAATTACTCCTCTAACACCAGCTATTTAATGTAAAATATCCATCTAAGCAGTATGAGGATCAAATTCTGTTCCATTTATAAAGTGATTAACATTCATAGGATAAAAAGATATGGTATTTAAAGATTTGAAGCTTCCAGAAAAGAAAGCATTTTAGTTGCTATTTGAAAATGAATTCTTTTTTAATAGAGTTTACATACCTTTTTAGATAGTGTCTGTTACATTTTGAGGTGTTAACGAATCAAATATTCTTTTTACTTTACCATTTTCATCTGTCTTTGAAATTGTCCATGTATCAATCAAAGCATTTAGAGCCATTACTGTAGAAAAAGTTACGTCTTCATTATAGGTCTTATTGTTATAAATACCTAGGAACTCCTACCAGTAAAGATTTCCATCTTTATCTGCTAATGTGTTATTTAGAAGGTAAATAGTTCCTTAGTTTTTCATAGATTTGTTAAGAGCATCAGCAACTACTTTGATTAATTAGTTTGGTATCTTATCATAATTTGAGTTGAGTAAGTGCACATTTCTAGCAACAAACCAATAAAAGTCGTAAACTGAAGGATAGTAAAGGAACGCAATATCTGGATGGGTTTTAGAAATGTAACTATTTATGGCATAGAGAATGACGTTGGTAGAATTTAAATACAAACCTTAAAGTTCTTCATCAAAGATTTCATTAATAACTGTCTAGTTTGAGTTAAGTAATACATTGTGCAATCCAAATAGGTTATTGCTGATAACTGAGCAATCAAAGTTATTGGTGTTTCCTGGAATTTCAATCATTTGAGGAATTTAGTCATCAGTAGATCTAATCCAAGTTGTGAAAACAGAATAGTTGTATGTCTTATTTAAAGTTTGAAGGTAGTTATGAAAGGCAAAATAGGTTCTTACATCGAGAGTATTAACAGATGAATTGGATGAATCAAAAGGCTTATAAGAATATTTTTTAAGTAATTGATAGTATCCTTAAAGATTATGGTTTGATTTAATCCACTTGTCTTTGATAGATTGTCTTATAAAAGGTGAGTTCAAAATTCTTATTCCTAATGCTATAGTAAAAAGTGTAAGAATAAAATAAAGTAATAAAAAATTAATATTGTTCCTTTTATGTATTTGGATTCATTAAGATTAAACAGAATCTAATTTTAAAAAGTTAAAGAAGCTTATTCAAAATATTTTTTTTAAAATATTCCCATGTTACCTATGTTTACTGAAGAATCATCTGTATCAGGAGGTAGATGAAAAGCATCAACAATTTAATCAGCAATAGTAACAAAATTTAGTCCCATTTTTGTAAATATATTTTTGACCCAATCAGGCATAATCTTGATCATTTAAGCTACTTTCTGAAGGTTCTATGGGTATGAATACCATGTTCCATTCTTATTATTTTGTAACCAGAATGAATAAGATGGAATACCTTCTTGCTAGTTTTTATCTCTGAATTCTAAAATGGCGTCAATGCTTTCTTCAAACATGTCTTAATCTATTTCAATAGTTCCTAGTTCTGCACAGTCTAACAAAGCAGATAAAACAAAATTTGTAACAAACATATTACTATCAGGGCATCCAACATATTCTCTAATAAGGTGATAAAAAAATGTATTGTTTTAGTCCATAGCATTACCATGTATATTTGATGAGTATAAACCCTACTTTTCAAAGAACTAAGGAGGGAAATATTTGAATTCTTTCTGCTAGTTATATCTTTAACCGACAAGTTTTTTAGATAAATCATTTAATTATTGATGGTAGCTAAGATCTTATGAGTTATTAGAGAATAGAAAAGACGAAGCACTGCAAAGAGTGAGCAATGCCAAAAAAATACAAAAATATTGTATTTATTTCATTTCTTTTGAAGAGTTTATTAGCTTTTCTATCTTAAATTAAAAATTTATAATTACCATAAAGTTTTTAGTATTTTAAGCCTGATTTTAATTTTAATTACCATAGATAATTAAAATTAAATTAATTTTCAACAAATTTTGCAATTAATTTTGATAAAACTATGAAATAGATAGAAAAATATGAATTTAAAATGAAAATAGCTAAATTAGGAAAGACAATATTTTTTTTGAGTTTAATCTATCAAAACAAAAAAAGCCTAAATAAATGTAAGAAAATATCAAAAATAATATTATTTTATTTATTACCAATAAGCTATTTATAACAATAAGGTAAACTTAAGTATTATTTTAGATATATACTATTACTTTATGAATTTTTTAGTTGTCTTCATACTTACTCTTTTTATTCTTTAGGAATGTTTATTGTATTGTTTCTACAAAATTTGCAACATTATTAAAATTTCTTTTATTACTATACTACATCAGCATCTCTAATCTTCACATTAGGGATCCGAATAGCATAAATTAAAATTTACAATTGAGAATATTAAGATATGTTTAAAATTTAAATAAATACTGGGTAAAACCTTTTAATCGTTAATACATAAATTGTTAATTAAAAAAATAATAAGTTACTATAAATACCTAAATGAAAAAATTAATCAAATTGTAATTCATTTTTTATTTTCATCTGCAAATAAAATTAGAAAATCTTTTTTTATTTTAGCAGAGTAATACAATAATTTATATAAAGCTTTAATTTAGCTAATATTATTTATGAAAATAAACAATTCTATTACCAAATGAAATTATTAAATGATTAAAATAAAATATATCTATTTGAAAAAATAAAAATAATTATTGCTTATAAATTCATTTTTTAATATTTAAAATAGTTACTATTAATCCTCATTAATTAAATCTACTTATTATTATTAAAAATTTTTTATTATTGGATTAAAGGAAATTAATATCATATTTAAACATTTTTGAGGGTTTAAATTAAATATTTTTTATCAAATATAAAATGATAAAAATAAAGTAATTAATAAAATATAAAATACAATCTGATAAAAACCATACACTTTTACTAACTCTTAATTTTTAAAAATAATTTGTTTTAATTTCTTGATTAATCTCACTGTATTTAACCCTTCTAAATGGAGTATATCAACTATGTAGACAGATTTCAGTTTCAATAATTTTTTTTTAATTATCAGACATTTCATTATATATTTTCTATTGATTAATATTTACTTATTAATGACATACCCATGCTAAAAGTGATAGCAGGAGAAGACCAATATGGATATGATATGTATTAGGAGCTATATCCAGTAAATTACTGAATAGTAGTTACATTAAACCACTTTTGTTTCACCATTTATTAGTATTCATCTGAATTAATTACTCCTCTAACACCAGATATTTAATGTAAAATATCTATCTAAGCAGTATGAGGATCAAATTCTGTTCCATTTAGATAGTGATTAACATTCATAGGATAAAAATAAAGGGTATTTAAAGATTTGAAGCTTCCAGAAAAGAAAGCATTTTAGTTGCTTTTTGAAAATGAGTTCTTTTTTAATAAAGTTTACATACCTTTTTAGATAGTGTCTGTTACATTCTGAGGTGTTTATGTATCAAATATTCTTTTTAATTTACCATTTTCATCTATCTTTGAAATTGTCCATGTATCGATCAAAGCATTTAGGGCCATTACTGTAGAAAATGTCTCATCTTCATGATATGTTTTATTGTTATAAATACCTAGGAACTCCTACCAGTAAAGATTTCCATTTTTATCTGCTAGTGTGTTATTTAGAAGGTAAATAGTTCCTTAGTTTTTCATAGATTTGTTAAGAGCATCAGCAACTCCTTTGATTAACTAGTTTGGTATCTTATCATAGTTTGAGTTGAGTAAGTGCACATTTCTAGCAACAAACCAATAAAAGTCGTAAACTGAAGGATAGTAAAGGAACGCAATATCTGGATGGGTTTTAGAAATGTAACTATTTATGGCATAGAGAATGACGTTGGTAGAATTTAAATACAAACCTTAAAGTTCTTCATCAAATATTTCATTAATAACTGTCTAGTTTGAGTTAAGTAATACATGATGCAATCCAAATAGGGTATTGCTGATAACTGAGCAATCAAAATTATTGGTGTTTCCTGGAATTTCAATCATTTGAGGAATTTAGTCATCAGTAGATCTAATCCAAGTTGTGAAAACAGAATAGTTGTATGTCTTATTTAAAGTTTGAAGGTAGTTATGAAAGGCAAAATAGGTTCTCACATCAAGAGTATTAACAGATGAATTGGATGAATCAAAAGGCTTATAAGAATATTTTTTAAGTAATTGATAGTATCCTTAAAGATTATGGTTTGATTTAATCCACTTGTCTTTGATAGATTGTCTTATAAAAGGTGAGTTCAAAATTCTTATTCCTAATGCTTTAGTAAAAAGTGTAAGAATAAGATAAGGTAATAAAAAATTAATATTATTCCTTTTATGTATTTGGATTCATTTAGATAAAACAGAATCTAATTTTAAAAAGTTAAAGTAGCTCATTCAAAAATACTTAGATGATAATTTTGTTTGTTTAAATTAATTTTTGAAAATATTTATTATTCCCATGTTTACCTATGTTTACTGAAGAGTCATCTGTATCAGGAGGTAGATGAAAAGCATCAACAATTTAATCTGCACTAGCAACAAAATTTAGTCCCATTTTTATAAAAATATTTTTGATCCAATCAGGCATAATCTTGATCATTTAAGCTACTTTCTGAAGGTTCTATGGGTATGAATACCATGTTCCATTCTTATTATTTTGTAACCAGAATGAATAAGATGGAATACCTTCTTGCTAGTTTTTATCTCTGAATTCTAAAATGGCGTCAATGCTTTCTTCAAACATGTCTTAATCTATTTCAATAGTTCCTAGTTCTGCACAGTCTAACAAAGCAGATAAAACAAAATTTGTAACAAACATATTACTATCAGGGCATCCAACGTACTCTCTGACAAGGTGATAAAAAAATGTATTGTTTTAGTCCATAGCATTACCATGTATATTTGATGAGTATAAACCCTACTTTTCAAAGAACTAAGGAGGGAAATATTTAAATTCTTTCTGCTAGTTATATCTTTAACCGACAAGTTTTTTAGATAAATCATTTAATTATTGATAGTAGCTAAGATCTTATGAGTTATTAGAGAATAGAAAAGACGAAGCACTGCAAAGAGTGAGCAATGCCAAAAAAATACAAAAATATTGTATTTATTTCATTTCTTTTGAAGAGTTTATTAGCTTTTCTATCTTAAATTAAAAATTTATAATTACCAAAAATTTTTTAGTATTTTCAACCTGATTTTAATTGTAATGATAATATATAACTAAAATTTGATTAATTTTTAAAAATTATATAATTTCCAACAAATTTTGCAACTAATTTTGATAAAACTATGAAATTTATAGAATAATATGAATTCAAAATGAAAATAGTTAAATTAGAAAGATAATATTTATTTTGAGTTTAATCTATCAAAACAAAAAAAGCCTAAATAAATTCTAGAAAATATTGAAAATAATTTTATTTTATTTATTATCAATAAAGTATTCATAATGATAAAGTAAACCTAAGTATTATTTTAGATATATTCTGTTTTTAAATGAATTTTTTAGTTGACTTCATAATTACTCATTTTATTTTTTAGGAAAATTTAATTTATTTTATTCTTTCAACAAAATTTGCAATCTTATTAAAATTTCTTTTATTACTTTACTTCCTCAGCCTGTCTAATCATCACATTAGGGATCAGGATAATATTAATAAAAATTTTTAATTCAAAAAATTAAAACATTTTTTATTTAATTTCATTTGGATTTTTGATGATAAAGCACAATATTTCCAGTAATTTATTTATTATTTAATAATTCAATTATAATATTTTAGATATTAAAAAAAAATAAAATTAATAGATAGAAAACTTAATGCTATTAAAATTTAATATTAATATTTTTTCAAAAATAAGTGATTTTTTTTTTACAGAATTTTATATGATTTAATTATTTTCTTTATTTAATTTTAATTCATTAAGGATTTTTAGTCTTAAATATTAAAATTTTTAAATATCTAAATTACTTAAAACTAACTTTATTATTAACAGAATGAAATATAATAAATAAATATTTCTTTTAATTCATTTAGAGGTCTTTATATTGGTCAACCAATCATGTAAAAAGCTTAAAAATTATAAAATTTATCAGGATGAGTTTGTTTTTATGCAAATCACCAAAAATTACTAATATTTTTAGAGGAGTTTTATTTGTTTGATTTTTTAAAAAATGATTGAAAAATAATTATTTACTTAAAATAATGAATTAAATAACTAAAATATATTCAAAACACTAAAAATGACTATTGTATGTATTATTCAAATAATAAGCAAAGAAATATTCAATATTTAATATTTATTTAAACTAATATTTAATTAATCACCATCTATCTGAATTGTAATCGTAATAAGTACCAGTTGGTAAACATAGAGGGAATTTATAGTATGCTTTTACTAAAACACCTTTTTCGTCGCAAGCTTTGAGAAGTTCTTAAATTTCTTCGTTTTCAGATTTAATTAAACTGCTAGATTAACTAGGGTTCAATCTCAAATAATGATGATACTTAGACTCAGATATAGATTCTAAAATCTTTTTAATAGAGTCATCACTTACAGTGTTTTGGTCAAAATCTATTAGCTAAAGGGTTTAGGATGATTCTTTGATAAACTCACATAATGGTTCATAGAAAGCTTTTTGCTTGTGGTTTTCCCATACTTACTTATGTACTTCACTCACAGTCAATTCTTCTAATTGCTAATTAATGTAAACTTAATTTAATTCAGGTAACTATTGAAGTGTTTTAAATAATTTAGTATAATCAAGATAATATTGTAATAAATAATATCTTTTCAAAATGAATGCTTTTATTTTTTTATTCTTTTCTAAGAATTCTGAAATAGAATTAAGTATATGCTGATCAAGAATACAGTTGATAGATACATTTTCCAAATTTTTCAATTATTCAAATTGCTTGAAAAATAGAAGATTGGGCTTATTGAAAGGATTTTTCTAAATATTGTTGGGATAGAGCAAACTGGCGATAATATTAACATTTTGTAAATTTTTACAAGAAGCAATAGATTTGCAAAGACTATCAATATCTTCTAAGCTTTCTAATGAGGAAGATTCAATTTTTGCACTTTTAACGTTATTAAATTAAAATTCGTTCTACTTAAAAGTATACTTAGCGTGTTATAATTCTTAGTTTAAGGTCAGCTTAAATTTATAAAAAGTAGAATCTTTATTTGTCAGTTCATAAGAAATGTTTCCATGAGGATTTGATATATTAACAGAGCATCTTTTAAGATTGTTTAAGGTTTCATAAATATTCTTAAGATCTATGAATGTATCCATTTTACTCTTTTCCATTTCATATTTGTAACTTAATTTGAACTTCTTTAAATTTGTTGATCTAATCAAAAGTTTGTGCAAGCTATCATAAATTTCTTGGGTAGCTTACAAGTTAACGCTGAAATCTTCAAGCTCGGTTAATTCAGAAAGATGATCAAAAAATTTCATACCACTTGTGCTTTCGCTTGGAGTTTCATCTTTAGTTTCAGGAGTTTCTTCTTGATTTTTATTGTTTTTGAGATTTTTGATTGTTGTAGCTTGTTTTAATATCTGTTTTCTGGAGGTTTCTTAAGCAACGTAGGTGTAAAAGTTTAATCTTAAAAATTTAAGATTTTTTGATTATTTTATACTCAAAAGTAGATTTTCAAGCTTTTGTTTTGTCAAAATATTTGGTTCTAATCCAAACTCTAATTTCAAATGTTATAAATTAACAAAGTAGAAATCAAAATTGAATTAGGTAGGGATAGAAACTAAATTAAGATTAGCATGCTTGACCTTTTTAAGTAAAACATTGAGGTTCTCTACAGCGTTAGTAGCACTAACTGGGATAGCCTACTAGCTTACATGAGTCAAACGAGGGAATTCTTATAAGAACTTAAAATAATCTTGGACTTTGTTAGTGTCAACTAATTTTAAGTCTGTAGAGAAAGAGTATACCTATAATTAGCTATCTTTAACGCTAATTTATGATGAGGAGTTAACTAAATATTAGAACGCTTCGCAAGGAACTTGTAAATGAATGCCTTGTAAGTGGCGATGAGAAAAGACAACTGCGAAGATAGTTTCAAGTAGCTCACCAATTTTCTCAAAATTATATTAATTTCTTGTATAAGAAGATCTTATATTCAAAATATTGAATCTTTCTAGTGATAATAAAAATCTAAGCAATGCGAGTATACAGAGATTATTATCAAAATTAACGTCTATGTTAACAGTCTAGTAAGAATTATTAGTAAGTTTGATTGTTTGTGAAAAATCATCAAAGGCATAGAATTCGGCTTCAGTTTCTAGTCTGTTAATGCTTACATTAAGATGATCATAATTGTTTTTATTAAAATAATCTTTAAGCCACCAACAATATGATGTCTTTTAGTTGGCGTAAATTGATACATAATTTTTTTGGTCATGAGATATTTCAAACCATTTTTCAGTATCATAATCTGTTTCTCTTCTGTGTCTTCTATGGCCACCACTCTCATTTAAATCTAACTGGTAGTCCATGTTAAATACTAAATTTTAATACTTAACCTATTCTTCAGTAATCGTTCTTAATTACTCTTCTTTCACTTGCTATTCAGAAAGTCCATTCTTTTTGTTTTCATCTTCGTTCAAATTCAAATCTTTCTCTACCTTAGAACCAACTTTTTTTATCAATTAAACTTGCTACTTAATCTAATTGACTCTCCTTAATAATTCTTATTATTTATTTGAGTTGTTTTCTTCATCATCATCATCGTTGCCAGAGTTTCCATCCTAATCTTAATTTTTGAACTTTAAAAGCTTGAGATCCTCCTCTTTGATCTATTACTACTAGGTCTTATAATGCTCAATCTGGCTTTTGTAAACTTCTAGATTTTGTAATACAAAATCAAGATTTGTTTCATTGCCTATAGGAGCCTATGGCTTTTTTTAGTTACGCCTTGACATTTTCTTTGTAGTTTGCTTTTTTTTATTTATTAATTAATAGTATTGAATATTGAAAACTAATTAGGTATTTAATTTAATTTATCAATATATTATTTGTGATCACAACAAGATCAGGAAAACAAGTAAATGAAAAGCATATCTTCTGCTACCTAAAGGCTAGATGCTATAGCAATTAATTTTTGGAAATTAGTTAAAATTTATTTTGATCAGAATATCTTTATATTAATGTAAATATTGGGATAGCGTCTATAAAATCAATTTCAAGCATCCAATGCAAATTTAGTAGTATTAATATATTATCAAAGATATAATGTAAGCCATTATATATTATTCAAATCACAGAAAAATATAGTACTAAATGAAACAAATATTTAAAATATTATGGAGATGGTTTTAAAATTACAAAAAAAAACAATTTATTTTTATATACTTATTTGATTTTTAATAATTAATAAATCTTGATAAAAAGTATAGTTATTATCAGTAGTTAGCTCTAAATTATGTGCTTATTTAAAAGGACTAGGCATCTAATTTTTTATTAAAAGATTTTGATTACTAATTACTCGAGCAAAATACAATTTAAGAGAGAAAATTATTTCTTGAAAATATGTATTTTTTATAAACATATATTTGGCTTAGTTTGGTAAACAAATTTGGATTATTGATTTTTATCTTATAGCGTCTTATTAAAGTTATGAATATCTCAATTAATTTAAATAAAAATGTAGACATAAATCGTTTATATTATTTGTTGTCTAATAAAAATATATGTAAAAATTAGTTCATTTATTTAATATATAAATAATTCAAAAAAATAACTAATCGATATCATAAATAAGCTCTATCTTAAATTTAATAGTTAATTTATTTACAGTTTAAACTAGTTTTAAAATTACTTAAAATAAATTTAAAGCGAGAAGAATCGCCAAATAGATCATTTACTAAATAAAATAATCTCATATAATACATTATCAAAAATAAGTAGACTCTATATTTTATAAATTTTAATTATATAATATCAAAAAAGAAGTCAAATATTTTTTAAAACTGCAAAGAGCATTTCCAGCTTTTAAATTCTTGTGTATCTAAAACTCAAGAATTTAATTCCTTGATTTGCAATAAAGTAGATAAATTAAATAAATATTTTTACTTTAATTTTAATACGGGGGGGGGGGGGGGGGGCATAGCAGGGACCCATTCATTTTTGAATGGAAGTTTTTCATTTTTTTTCTCAATTTATAGTATTTTTTATTTTTTGTTAAATTAGCCTACTCTATATTTATTTAATTAACTTTTTTGTTATAAAAAATGAAATAAAACCAAAAAAAAAAAAAAAATTAAGAAAGAATTCTAATTTTTTTATTTGAAAATACAATAAATAACTATTTTTATTGTAATTCATTTAAAGGTCTATAGATTGGTTAATCAATCACGTAAAAAGTTTAAAAATTAAAAAATTTAGTAGGGGGAGTTTTTTATTCTGCAAATTACTAAAAATTACAACTTTGATCTATTACTACTAGGTCTTATAATACTCAATCTGGCTTTTGTAAACTTCTAATCTCAGTAATACAAAGTCAAGATTTTTTTCTTTTCTTTTAGGAGCCATAGCATTATTTTTATTACCTCTAGCCATTTTGTTTGATGTTTCTTTTTTATTTATTAATTAATAGTATTACTAATTGAAAACTAATTAGGTATCTAATTTATGAATATATTATTTGTGATCAACAAGATCAGGAAAAAAAGATATATTAATTCAATTGAATCTTATTAAATTTTATTTTTAAATACTCTAATAATTTTTATATTTTAATTTCCTACCTTAAAAATATTATCAATATTGATTGGACTATAATGCTATTTGATGATTGTTGATTGTAATTAAAGATTAATTTGAAGTTTTATGGGTTTCGATGTATACACCTTTTTCTTTGTCACAATTAGCAATAATAAACAAAAAAAAATATTTACAAACTTAATAAAAAACAAATTTAGAATTTTTAAATTTTCAGTTATTAATTTTGTAAAATAAATAGATAAATAAATAAGCTGTAAATAAAATTATATAATATATTGTTTTTAGTTTTGGTTTAAACACTATTATTATTTTAATCACCAATCACAATTATTTAAATCAGTAAGGATCAGTCGGCTAACTTAGAGGGAATTTAAAATAGCCTTAAACTAAAAGTCCTTTTTAGTTACATGCTTCGAGAAGCTAGTAATATTTTTTATCTTTTTACTAAATGATTGTTTATTGTAAAAAAGGATTTATTCTTACATAGTGATGAAATTTTGAGTCGATAAGAGATTACAATATTTTTGTTAAGGGTTAATCATCTATCTATCTTTCATCCAGATCTATTAGCTAAAGAGTTTAAGATGATTCTTTGATAAATTCGCACAATGGCTAGTAGAAAGTGTTTAGCTTATGCTTTTCCCATGCTTATTTATGTTTATCACTAATTTTTAGATACTCCGATTAATAGCTTACGAAAACTTAATTTAGTTAAGGTAATTTCTGAAGACTTTTAAAAATATTTGAATAGTCAAGATAATATTATGGTACATCTTACTTTTTCAAAATAAATGACTTAATGAGTTAACAATTTTCTAAGAATTCAGATATAGAGTTCAGTATGTGTTAATCAACGACACAGTCAATATAAATATTTTCTAACTACTTAAGATATTCAAATTATTTGAAAAAAAGTAATTCAGGCATGTTGATAGGCTATCTCTAGATATTTTTGAGTAAATTATGATTGTAATTTAAATGAACAATAAGCTAAATATTCTTTAATGAATCGCAAGAAGATAAAGATTTGCATAAAACATTCAAATTTTCTAAATTTTCTAAATATTTCTATTAAATTCTTATTTATTTTATATTCTCAAATTAAAATTCATATTAATTGAAAATTTATTTAAATTCATTTGATTCTTAGCTTAATTTTAAGTCAAAGAAATAAAAATTAGAATACTCATTCAGAAGTTAGTATGAAACGCAAATATTTTCAGTTTCAATCTTCACAGATACCTACTTTAAGTCATTCAAGGTTTTATAAATATTTCCCAAGTCAACAATTTTATTTTACTTTTATGCTTAATTTAATTTTAATTAGAATTTCTTTAATCTTATTGATTTTATCAAAAGTTTATGCAAGCTATCATATATTTCTTAGGTTGCTTGAATTGTAATGTTAAAGTCTTCAAGCTCAGTTAATTCAGAAAGATTGTCAAATAATTTCATACTATTTACTTTTTAAATAGGAGTATGTGTATAGGTGTTAAGATTCTAGTTAATATTTTGTGTTACTTGTTATTAGCCATCAAATTAATTTTTTATTTTAGTAGTAAATACATTATTTCTATGAGTCTCTCCTTTAATTTCTGAATTTTCTTCTCTTTTGATTTCCGTTAATTAGTTAAATGCTTAGCTTTTCGGAGTTTCTTAAGCAGGATAATACACACAATTGTAAAAGTATAATTTAAGAGAAGTTAACATTTTTGCTTCTTTCAAACTTAAAAGTAGATTTTCAAGATTTTAATTTGAAAACATTTAAGGATCAATACTGAGTTCCAAATTTAGATGTTTTAAATTAGAGAAATAAAACTCAAAATTAAATTATGGGAGTACAGTAATTAAATTAAGACAAGCTGATTAAACTTTTTTAAGTATAAAATTGAGGTTATTAGCAGCATCTTCTGTTCTAATTGGAATAGCGTATTAGCTTATGTGAGCTAAATGAGGGATTTAAGCCAAAAACTAAAAGTAGTCTGATACCTTGCTTGAATTAGCGAACTTATAATCAGAAGCTTAGCAGTAAACTTTTAGTTGGCTTTTTTTTGCATTAATTTATTAAGTAATTTTATGTAAAAAATCAAATGATTCAGGTGGAAGCTATAGCTTGATGCCTTGCAAATGGCGATGTGAGAAAATAACAGTAAATATAGATTCTATAAGATCACCAACTTACTATAAATAAATTTTTTTTCTCTTATATGAAAAGGAGGAATTTGTTGTTATGTTAAGGATATTAAACCTATTTATCGACATCAAAGATCTTAATAAAGCAAGTATGCATAGATTATTTTCAAATTGAACATCAATAGTAACTGTTTAGAAACAGATATCAAACATTTTTAGTGTTGAAATAAAATCATCAAATTAAAAAAATTCTGTCTCAGTTTCTAAGCCATGGATGTACAAATAAAGATGCTAATACTCATTTTTATTTTAAAAGATTTAAATCCAACGATAGAAATTTTATTTAGAATCTGCAGCATAAATAGTTGCTTATGTTCTAAAATCTACTTTTTATAAATTAAACCACTATTCAACATCATAACCATCTTTACTTCTACTTTCCTAAGTTAAATTTAATTCGTAGTCCAAATTCAAAACCAAATTACTATATTTATCTGGTTCTTAACTAATTTTGTTTAATTAGGCTTCTTTCACTTAATCGTCTGATAATCCATTTTTTCTATTTAATTCATCATCCAAATACAATTCTCTTTCTAATTATCTTCTAACCTTTTGAAGTATATCAATCTTTCTCTTAATAAAATTAACTCTTTGAAATAATATCCTTTTCTATTCATTGCAGTTATCTCCTTCTGCACTTTCATCTGTATGTTTAGCCCTTTCTAAATTCAAAAACTTTAAAAGCTTAAGATCGCTTTCATTAATTTCTTGCTATTCAATCTTATAAATTTCAATTTAACTTTTGTAAATATTTAATCTTGATAAAGTAAAATCAAGATATTTCTGATTACCTTCGAGTGATGCAATTGTAGTTTTTTTCATCCAAAATAATTTTTTGCTTGATATATTTTAAAAAAATTTTAATTGATAGCTCGAAGGAAAATGCCCTTTTAAATACAATTAGACACATTTCTAATATATATAAATAGATTTATACTTTAATATATTTAAATTATTACTAGACGATATAAATAAAATATGAGATCGTATAATTTCTAATAATTATTGATTATTACTAAATAATATATAAGTTATGAGACATTATTCTTAATATTTTTATCATTCGATATCAGAATTAAAATACTCTCTCCACAATAATTAAGGGAATCTCCCTCCATACATCCACTATTTTTGATGAATATTAATAAAAAAATTAAGGATTAAGTTGAGGGTCATTATGGGTTTCTCTCAATACCCTTTTTTTCTATATCACAATTAGCAATAAACAAAAAAACACATTTTAAATAATAACAAACTTTAATAAAAAAACAATTTAAATTTAAAATTTTTAAAATTGCCAAGTATAGATCCTCTAAAATAAATAAATAATTGATAAATACAATTATATCATATTTATTTTTAGCTTTGGTTAAAACACTACTATTATTTTAATCATCAATCACAATTATTTAAATCATTAAGGATTAGTAGGCTAACTTAGAGGGAATTTAAAATAGCCTTATACTAAAACACCTTTTTAGTTACATGCTTCAAGAAGCTACTAATATTATTTATCTTCTTATTATTTGATTTTATCTTGTAAAAACGGATTCATTCTCATATAGTGATGAAATCTTGAGTCAATAAGAGATTAAAGTATTTATTTTAAAGGTTCTTCATCTATTTATCTTTGATTGAGATCTATTAGCTAAAGAGTTTAAGATGATTCTTTGATAAATTCGCTCAAAGGCTTATAGAAAGTGTTTAGTTTATGCTTTTCCCATGTTTATTTATGTTCATCACTAATTTTTAGATACTCTTATTAATAGCTTACGTAAACTTAATTTAGTTAAGGTAATTTCTGAAGACTTTTAAAAATATTTGAATAGTCAAGATAATATTATTGTACATCTTACTTTTTCAAAATAAATGACTTAATTAGATTGCACTTTTCTAAGAATTCAGATATAGAGTTCAGTATGTGTTAATCAACGATACAGTCAATATAAATATTTTCTAACTGCTTAAGATATTCAAATTATTTGAAAAAAAGTAATTCAGGCTTGTTAATAGGCTATCTCTTGATATTTTTGAGTTAATTATGGTTGTAATTTAAATGAACAATAAGCTATATATTCTTTAATGAATGGCAAGAAGATAAAGATTTGCATAGAACATTCAAATTTTCTAAATTTTCTAAATATTTCTATTGAATCCTTATTTTTTTTATATTTTCTAATTAAAATTCATATTAATTGAAAATTTATCTAAATTCATTTGATTCTTAGCTTAATTCTAAATCAAAGAAATAAAAATTAGAATACTCATTCAAAAGTTAGTATGAAATACAAATATTTTCAGTTTCAATCTTCACAGATACCTACTTTAAATCATTCAAGGTTTTATAAATATTACCCAAGTCAACCATTTTATTTTACTTTTATGTTTAATTTAATCTTAATTAGAATTCCTTTAAACTTGTTGATTTTATCAAAAGTTTATGCAAACTATCATATATTTCTTAGGTTGCTTGAATAGTAATGTCAAAGTCTTCAAGCTCAGTTAATTCAGAAAGATTGTCAAAAAATTTCATACTATTTAATTTTTAACTAGGAGTGCAAACACAGGTGTTAGGATTGTAATTTGTATTTTGTATTACTTTTTATTGGTCATGAAATAAACTTTTAAATTCAGGAGTAAATTCATTATTTCTATGAGTCCCTCCTGTAATTTCTAAATTTTCTTCTGCTATTTAGTTTAATGCTTAACTTTTTGTCGTATCTTAACCAGAATAATACACGCATTTGTAAAAACGCAATTTAAGTGAAGTTAACATTTTTGCTTCTTTCAAACTTAAAAGTAGATTTTCAAGATTTTAATTTGTAAAAATGTTAGGATCAAAACTGAGTTCTAAATTCAAATATCTTAAATTAGTGAAACAAATTACAAAGTTAAATTATGGGAGTACTGTGATTAAATTAAGACAGGCTGATTAAACTTTTTTAAGTATAAAATTGAGGTTATTAGCAGCATTTATTGTTGTAATTGGAATAGCGTATTAGCTGATGTAAGCTAAATGAGGGATTTAAGCCAAAAATTAAAAGTAATCTGATACCTTGTTTGAATTAGCAAATATATAATCAGAAGCTTAGCAGTAAACTCTTAGTTGGCTTTTTTTTGCATTAATTTACGAAGTAATTTTATGTAAAAAATCAAATGATTCAGGTGGAAGCTATAGCTTGATGCCTTACAAATGGCGATGTGAGAAAATAACAGTAAATATAGATTCTATAAGATCACCAACTTAGTATAAATAAATTTTTTTTCTCTTATATGAAAAGGAGGAATCTGTTGTTATGTTAAGGATATTAAACCTATTTATCGACATCAAAGATCTTAATAAAGCAAGTATGCATAGATTACTTTCAAATTGAACATCAATAGTAACTGTTTGGAAACAGATATCAAACATTTTTAGTGTTGAAATAAAATCATCAAATTTAAAAAATTCTGTCTCAGTTTCTAAGCCATGAATGTACAAACAAAGATGCTAATACTCATTTTTATTTTAAAAGATTTAAATCCAACGATAAAAATTTTATTTAGAATCTGCAGCATAAATAGTTGCTTATGTTCTAAAATCTACTTTTTATAAATTAAACCACTATTCAACATCATAACCATCTTTACTTCTACTTTCCTAAGTCGAATTTAATTTGTAGTCCAAATTCAAAACCAAATTACTATATTTATCTGGTTCTTAACTAATTTTGTTTAATTAGGCTTCTTTCACTTAATCGTCTGATAATCCATTTTTTCTATTTAATTCATCATCCAAATACAATTCTCTTTCTAGTTTTATTATAAAATTTTGAAGTATATCCATCCTTTTCTTAATAAAATTAACTCTTTGAAGTAATATCCTTTTCTATTCATTGCATCCATATCCTTCACCACTTTCTTTTGTATTTTTATTACTTTCTAAATTCAAAAACTTTAAAAGCTTAAGATCGCTTTCGTTAATTTCTTGTTATTCAATCTTATAAATTTCAATTTAAGTTTTGTAAATATTTAATCTTGATAAAGTAAAATCAAGATTTTTTTGGTTACCTTACTGTGATGTAATTGTAGTTTTTTTCATCCAAAATAATTTTTTTCTTTGTATCTTTTAAAAAAATTTTAATTGATAGGTTGAAGGAAAATGTTCTTCTAATACAATTAGACACCTTTCTAATATATTTATTGATTTATACTCTAATATTACTAAACGATATAAATAAATTATGAGATCATATTATTGTCAATTTTTATCATTCCAATATCATAATATTAGAATTAAAATACTCTCACTCCCCAATAATTAAAGGTACTCCCTCCACCAACTATTTGGGGGACTAATTTATGGCTTTTAATTTAAAATTTCAAAAAAATATCCCATTTTTGCCCTACCTCGGTTGACCGGTTGGTGGGTCTTATCGAGGGAATACGGTATAATATTTTAAAAATATTAATATGAAAACTATAAATATTTTAAAAAATACAATACCGGGTCCGGCATTAATTTTTACTCATAAAAATTTGTAATAATAAATCATATTAAAACATATTGATATAATTTCTCTTTAGATAGAGTTGATGGATGAACAACAATATTTATATATATACATAATGTATAATATATGAAATAAATAAAATTATTTTTAATTATAAAGAAGAATATGCTTTTTAATATATTTTTTAATAAAGTAATTTAAACTCGAGTATTTATTATATTAATAAACTATTAGACTTACATTCATTCTTTTATTTATTTAAGTTGAATTAGATAAAATATTTAATTAGATTTCTTGTTTAGAGTACATACATTTTCATTCATTTTAAAATAAATATTTTAAATTTAATATTAATAGTTAATTTTCATCATTTTATTAAGATTAGATTGAAAATTTAAATTATTATAGACTTTATAAAATATATCATCTAAATATCTAAAGAAATCTTGTTCAATGGTATATTTATTTGTTGTAACAATTTTATATTCTTTTATTAAATTATTAATAATGTTAATTTTTATATGCAAATTTCATTATTAGAGGTTTTCTTTTAAAAGAGCAATTAGAATAATAATTTAATCAAATTTATATCCGGTTAATTATTTATTGAAGATATTTTTATTAATTAATTTCGTTTGAAAAATGCAAGTTTAAAGTCAACCAAAAGAAAGCACACTAAGCATAGCAGTGAATTATGTCATTTAGAAATTGAAGAAAGAAGATTAATTTTTAGAAAATGATTTTATCTCATTGTAGAAATTGAATAAATTGCACAATGAAGATAATTTAGAAATGGAGTTGAATTTTGAAAGTAAAATTAAAAAAAATCAAGACTAAATAGAGTTAGCAAAAAGTGAAATTAAGGAATATCTCTCATTAAAGAATTCGCAACTGATAGGATTTGGATGCTAATCTTATGTATTTTCTAGTGTAGATCATAATATGAATAGATATGCTGTTAAATGTTTTAACATTTGTAAAAATGATAGTGAAGAAATAGACTCTGAAAAATTAAAAAAGGCAGAATTTGAAGCTCAAGTGCTTCTTAATAACAGGAATTAAAATGTAGTATATTGTTTCAAGAGTGTTAAAGGCAATAAATTTTATTTAATCCAATTAGAGTAGTGTGTTGGCACCTTAAGTGAGTTGAAAGAATAGATAGGCCATTTAGGTGAAAACTAGTTCATTTAGTATTTTATTGATCTTATGAAAGGATTAAAATTTACTTAAAATAATAAAATGATTAATCGAGATTTAAAACCTGACAATATATTAATTGGCTTTGATGGTAGACTTAAACTGAGTGATTTTGGTTTATCCTATCAATTATAGAGTTTCAGTAATAAATATGCCTCATCCATTGAAGGAAATTGTTATCACTTTGCTCCTGAGCTTATGGATGAGAACATCAAAAAAATGATTAAGAAACAAACATAATTTGAGTCTAAGCAATCATTTAAAACAGATTCGTTTGCTGCTGGATTAATTTTGCTAAATTTAATATGTGATAATTCTAATTTCAATTATTATCATCTTTTGTTCTCAGACGAGTATGTATAAAATATGCAATTTAGTTGGCTAGACCACTTTAAATTGAAAAATCCTATTGTTTAAATGTTAAAATCTCTTTTAGCTTTTTATCCATGGTAGAGGGCAGACCCAGATTAAATATTGCAACAATTTGAAGATTTAATTAATTAGAATCCATAAAATTTGATTTTGAAAACTGAATTTTTTTTCGATCCTCTTAGCTCACAAGATTACTAAAAACTGTAGTAAATAAAATGTGGTAATTTTATCCCTGTTAACTAATATTCTTCCTATCTACTACCCTTCAATTATGTGTATTCACTAGCCTAAAAAAAATATAATCATAACTAAATTTAATAATAGAATCAAAATCAACTAATTATAGATTGTTAAAATTAAATGTAACAAAAGATTTTATCATTAGAATAAAAAATGAATCAAATTAGTGGCTAAGTAATTAATTCTACTTAAATAAATTAATTTTGTACGAATTTTAACTAAAAAATTCAAAATCTAGCAAATTAGTAAGAGTAAAACTTTAAAAAAATCTAACAAATAGAATCATCAATTTTCTCTTAGATGTAAAAGACAGATAATTATATTAATTAGTTAGATTAAAAAATCTAATAGCAAATCAATTAATTTTCAAATAAATATGTTGATAGTTAAACATACAACAGCAACTTTTAGTAATTAAAACAAGACTTTGAAATGTTAAGATAATAACTAAATGAAAATCAGCTTACTGTAAACAATGAAATTTAAGATTTTAAATAGTAGTTTACTCTACAATACCAATAAATATAATATTTGCACTAAGCAATTCAATTTAATAATGCAAACAATTGCTAAAATGACACAAATTATCAATAGCAATAAAATCCTAACTATAATATCAACAATAATTTGAATGATTAAAATATCAATTAAGCAAATCTACCACACACTTTTTAAGTATAAAATTAAAATATAACACCAAATTTAATAACTAATTAAAATGCTTAATAAGATTAACAAAATTTTTACTAGAAATAGTAAACTTTGTATGTAAACTAAAATGAGAATCCTTAAAATGAATAAAAATAATTCTAAATAACAAAATAAGAATAATAAACCTAGCATTTTAATAATTAGAACTACTAAAACTAAAATAATTAGCCTTAAAATTAATAGTAATAATAATAATAACAATTCTAGATAACATAATAGTAATACCAACAACAAACATAATAAATTAATAATTAAAACTAAATTAACTCAAATGAATACCTTTTTAATTAATAAAAATAATTCTAAGTAACCTAACAGCAATAATCAACATAATCATTTTAGAATGATTAATAATAATAATAATTTTTAGTAACTTAATAGTAATATCAACAACAAACATAATAAATTTAAAACTAAAATTAATAGAATATAACACCAAATTTAATAACTAATTAAAATGCTTAATAAGATTAACAAAATTTTTACTAGAAATAGTAAACTTTGTATGTAAATTCAAATGAGCTTCCTTAAAATGAATAAAAATAATTCTAAATAACAAAATAACAATAATAAACCTAGCATTTTAATAATTAGAACTAATAAAACTAAAATAACTATCCTTAATAATAGTAATTCTAAATAACATAATAGTAATAGCAACAACAAACATAATAAATTTATAACTAAAACTAAATTAACTCCAATGAATAACTTTTTAATTAATAAAAGTAATTCTAAGAAACCTAACAGCAATAATATTCATAAAAATTTTAGAATTAGAATTAAATCTAATAGAATGAAAATTAATTTAATTAGCAAAAGCAATTCTAAGTTACAGATTAGCATTAGTAAACCTAATAAATTAACTATCAAAACTAATAAAATTAAAATCAGCAAATTCAATAAAATTTAAATTAATAAAATTTAAATTAAGATTTTTAAATTTAAGAAAAATAATTTTTTAAACAATAAGAAGAGTTAAAATAAAATTAAGAATTTGTCAAGCCTCTTTATAAAAATTACAGCCAATAATATAAAATAGATAAAGAAGATTAAATGTAATAATAACTTTATAAATCGTAACCACTGAAAATCAAAGAACCAGATTATAATGAGTAATTAACTGATATCACTTCATAAGTAAAGAAATTTTTCCAGACAATTAAATATCAAATGGCCAGTTAATTTACTAAAGAAACCATTCTTTAATCTTATTTTAAAGAGTAAAACCAAATGAGCACACACATCTTTATGTAAGGATTTTAATTTCCTCAAAACATACAGACTCCAAAATAAAAGGAAGAGTATTACTAAAATATTGCTAAAGATGACAATTTACCCAATAATTGCAAATTCATAAAAGTTATTAAGCTATTTAATAAGAACTACTACATTTAATTTGGAAATATGAAAAATTATGAAAAACAAGATATCAATGAAGATTAATATAAATAATTTTTAGTTTTATTTGATTAAATTAAAAATTTACAAGAACAACAACAAAAATAATAAAGTAATTGAATGAACACAATTAAAATTATTAATTTTAAATCTACAAGTAATTTTATTACTAATTGTATTTTTTATTTTATTTTTATTCTTTTGGTTATGCTTGCTTATTAGTCATTTAATTTTCTAAATTAACTATTTTTAAATCATACATACACATTTTTTACAAACCCACCCATTTATTTTATATTTAAAGAATAATATGCATATAAAATATTAAAAAGTGATCCTGCATTAAAATGGTGCAATTTATGAATTTATGAGGATATAAGGTACCTTATAATTTATTAATTATATAATTTTTAGTTGACACACTCGAATAACAGACAAAATATTAATTATAAATATATTTTATATAAATTATTTAAAGTTTAAATATTAAACACAATTATTTATCTTTTTCTTATTAAAAATATTCAAAAATTTATTCATTATTAATGCATAAATTTTTTATGCTTAATGGTTTGTAGCAAGCTATCTAATTAGTCACGGAAATCAAGAATTTGTTCTTCGTAAATTTTTGAATTAATAGAGGATGGTTCACTTTATTGTTAATCATCTTCATTGTAATAGTTTTATATGTTAAATGCTGACTGGTTTTTGTGTATGGATTTCTACATGGATTTATTGAATACTTTGCTATTATATCTACAATAAAATATTTATAAATAAATAATTAATTAAATAAATAAAATTGCTTACTGATAACTGTCTTGCTCATATATGTAGGCCTAAGGTTGGGTATTTAATGGTCTTCTTTAGGATTAATTATTCGTTTAGTATGAATTATTTTATTGATGTCTTTGGTAATTGGTTGGATTATTATTGTTGTTGTTGAAGTTGCGAGAACTATTGAAGTTTTAGGCAGTATTATCATTTCTAAAAGTGTTATTAACAAAATTTTCAAGAACAGGTGTTTGTTTTTCATAGTCTAAGTCTTCAGAGTATTGCTGTGTACGATTACTGTGATAGCTGCTGATTGAAAACTTAGAACTCTTGTTGAAAGCAGGTTAGTTTTAATTGGAATTAAATGTGTTGTGTGATCTCTTACCGCTATATGAACTCAATGAAGGTACAGATAATTTTGAATAGGAGTCTTTTGAGAGACTAAGCTAAGGAGTTAAAATTCCATCATTTTCAAGATCTCTTTAGTTGTTGTAAAAAGTGTTTTCTTTGTTGTCATAATTGCTATTCTTTTAGAATTACAACTTTGTTTATGGGAATTTACCTTAGCTAGTGAATTTTGGTTATGCAAATCTGCTATTGCTCTAATCACTGCTTGGCAAAGAAGAAATATCACTTGGTTTGTAATCACTTTCTTCTGGTTCTAAGTAGTTATTAGCTATTTTATTTCTATTATTGAAATTAAACTTATTTTAATATTGATTATTCTAGTGATAGTATTAAGGTTCTTCTTGATCCATTTCTTGTGAATCTAATTAGAAGTCTTCTTAGAATTATTAATTTGATTCATCGTTATAACTAACTGATTTTAATGTGTTCTTAGAAACTGTGCTGTATGGTCTTCTAGATTTAATAGAAGAAACTTTGGAAAAATTGGAATCGCCATTCAGACTTCCTTCAAACTATGAAACTGAAATGGAGGATGTAGATGCTTTTCTTTCGTTTTATGCAGTATTTGTTTTCATCTAATCTAAAATCGATGCAAGTTCTTAAAGTTTTTAGTTATTTTTGGCCATTGATTCTTCAGAGAGAGAAGAAATACTAGACTTTGAATAAATTGGTGTTTGAGAGTCTTCACTTAATAACTGCATGTTTCTATTTGCTTGTTCTATAACTTTTTTTTACAAATAGTCTTGGTTTTCTTACTCTTCTTCTTATTCGCTGTTGCTATCTTATCCCATTAAGGCCATTACAGATTACTTTGGCTATCTAGAATTCTAGTAGGTGTTTACTTAGGTTAAGTAGTCTTCTTCAATGTATGATTTTGGCTTTCTGTTAAAGTTATCTTTATATTGAGAACTTAAAGAAGAAACAGAAGACATTTTATTGCTTAAAATGCTTTTTGATTGCTTAGAAGAAACACTTTTATTGTAATGTAAGGATGAAACTGATGAGAGTTCTGTCTTTCTCACTGGATTCACTTCGAAAGGTGTAACTTCTTAAAATTAATTTTCTTAGTAATCATTAATGCCACCATAATCATTATCATTATAACCTAAATCATCATTATATTGCTATTATTATAAATCTTCTTCTTCCTGTATTTTATCAGAAATAGTAACACTCTTCTTACTCATTGAAAACTTCTTATTCGTTGTTGGTAAAATTTCATTAAATTGTGATTATTCAAGTAAATTAGGCTTTTAATTGTTTGGATCCTTCACTTTTAACTTTAAATCATCAAGCATTATAGATTTCTTTCCTGTTCTTTTTCCCTATACTCTTCTCCTTAATATTTCATCTATTTGTGGATTGTATTCTGGTGTCTATATTTATAAATAATAAATAAAACATAAATTTATAATGAATAATTAATTTTTTACTTAGGTAACTCTCAAAGGTGGCTGCTGTCTAACAAAGTTAGATTAGAATTGATGCTTTTGAACAGCATATTCTATTTTTTTTTCAATTTCTTTAGTTCTTGGTTTTACTAGAAGACTAAGAGTGTTCTTTGACTAATTTTCTTTAATATTAGATTCACTCTCCTTTAAGGGTAAATAAATTTTAAGAACAGTATCTTTTTTGTATTTTGGCAGTGGTTTTTTAAATTTTGGTTTTTCGCTACTGTCAAAAAGATTTTCTTTGTTCATGTCTCTGAATTCTTCATTTTCTCTTTTTTGAGCAGTTTTAATTGCTTGCAACTCCAAAAAGTCAGAAGGAGACTAAGCGTATAAAACAGGGTCAGTTATTTTTGTAATACTTTCTATCTCTTCAGGCTTGCAACTAGTTGATTTAAAAATTATAGCAAAGCACAATTCAGATGAAGAGAGATTTAATTTCTTTTGTATTCTGTTTCCACAGTGATCTCTTTCAAACAATTTCTTGTGGAAGATGTACATTTTTGTTGCTGTATTCCATAAAGCTATAGAAACTCTGTCTCTATTCTTTAGATCTTAAGCAAGTGAATCTAATTATTTTTGAGCTTCTTCGTTATCGCTTTCTATTGAGCCAAACAGTGAGAGAATAGTTTCGCATTTGTAAGATCTGATGAGGAATTCTTTTGTTTCAAGCATTTCAGATTCTCCGCTCTACTTGATCATATCCCCATACTTAAAAACAGGACATTCTTTTAATAAAGCTTCAGTGGATTCTATTATGCATGTGACCTCTAAAGGTACCTAGTTAGTATCAGGACGGAGGTGGATTTAGCCTTGATAAATACTGTAAATGTTCTTTTAATTTTTTATTTATTCAGGATCGTACTTATTTTTCTCATCTCCGTCATCAGTTTCGTAGCCAGAAGCATCATTTTTGCTACCTTTTTAGTGCTTTATGTATTCCTCATCATTAGTTAAGGGATTGTACATGATTCTGATTTGACCTAGCTCTTTTGTCAACTTTTAACGAAGTTGGTTATTGCAAAAATCAATAAAGCTATCCATTTCTTCTTCTTTAATGGGATCAATAAGTTTCTTTACTCTGTCGTCTTTGATGTATTTCAAAACAGATGGATGAGATTAAATTATTTCTTATTAGTAATCTTCTTCGTCCTCTGAAGAGAATTATCCAGCTAATTTTGATTTACTTCCTATGCTTGAAAGACTGCTCTTATTTTTAGATGATTTAATTGATTTTTTCTTATTTTCTTCTTCTTCGTCCTCTTCTTCTGTTTCATTTCCATTATATTACCCTGCTTAAAAATCAGCCTCTCCAGCTATTCTTTATAGCTCTTGTTAATATTTTCTGAATTAAGCTAGAGTTTCCTTGCTTTGTAAAAGACGATAAAACTCTTTGAAAAGTGGATCTTTTATTTGAGTATTGCTGAATCTGTAATTTAGCTTAACATATTCATCGTGATCAATAATTTTAGAAGGAGCTTTCTTAACAGTATTGCAATAAACATCATCTAAACTAATACCTTTTTACTGCTTTTCCAATTAAATTTCTAATTCTTATCCCTATTAACTAACTTGCTATTAATCTTCATTCAATTTTCTCTTTTTGATTTTAATATTGTCTTAAAGCTTGTTTGATTATAGTCTCATCATTGTGGAGAATGACTTAAAGCTAAATGATTCTTTACGATATTGCTCAGCCAAATAAACATCTTCTTTAAGCTCATTAAAGAACTCAAATATTTACTCAATATAATCTTATGTATACTAAAATTAAACTATTTTTTTTATTAAATAACTCACTGTGTTTTCAATAATTCTGTGATTCAAATCTTTATAGTGTGGATTTGAAATCATGCTTCCTATTATTTTTTTTGCAATTTTTATTTTCTTTTGATCGAATTGGGCAAAGCTCTAAGTTGCCAAAATCTTTTCAACAGCACTATCTGATGAATTTGGTACTTATTAATTAGTCTAACTTTAAACAACATTAGTACTCTAATTTACATTTTAGGATTTTTTCATTGTCTTGTTATTATTTTTTTGTTATTGTATTTGTAATTAAGTTTAAGCAAAATATTATGCTGCTTGGTATTGTTGTTCTTTCATTTGATTTTGTTGCTCCTCGAGCTTTTTCTTTTTTAGCTACTCCTATTCATATAATTCTTCTTTACCTTAAACTAATATTTTTTATTCGATTAATATATCCATCAAATCAACACAGCCTAATTGATAAGCATACTCATTTTCAAGCTTCTCAATTTCAGCACTTTTTTAAGCTTCTCTGATATATCTGACTCTTTTCATGACTTGATCCCACATGCTTTTTATTAAATCTCTACATTCTTTTAAGATAGAAATCTCTACTTGCACTCTCTCATCGACAATTATTTCTTAGATACTCTTCAGCTTCTTTTCTTAGCTTATCAACTCTTCTTCAATTTCTTCTTATTAATTTAATTCTTGTTACATTATTTGCTCTTCAGCTCCACCACACTCTTACTATCTTGCATTTTTTGGCTCATCTGTTATATTGTTGTTTTCTTCATCTCCCAAATATATCTTTTCTTCATTGTCATCTTTATTATCTTTTTCAATATCTTCTTTGTCTTTTTCCAAGTCCATAACAATTTCCTAAGCACTTAATTCTTCGATTTTCTTTACTTTTGTCTCAGTTGATGGTAAATCCTCAATTTGCATTTCATTTTCTTTCTAAGAATTTCTTTAAATCTTAGGCATTTAAGCTTTTTATTGCTTTTCTTAAGTAAAAATATTCAACTGCTTAATTTTTGCTTTATTGAGAATTATAAATTCGTCATACAACTCGCTGTCATTCAAAATACTTTTGAGAGAATTGTAGTTAAATCCAAACAAGGGTTTGTTTTCTGACCAGCTCTTCCATATCAATATAGTTAAAAGCGAGAAAATCTTTTATTTCAATAACAGATATGGTCTCTTTCTAGTGAAATGAAGCTTAACAGAACCTATCTTTTAGTATATTTCCATTAAATCCTCATAGTCATCAAAGCTATAAATGATTTTTTCTTAAAAATCCTCTAAATCATTGTTCACTTGCTTATTTTCTGTTATCATTTCTTCCATTTATTCTATTTAAACACTCTAATTATTGTACTGCTCAATAATTTTGTCAACATCAAAGTTAGCTGAAGTCTTAACAATTCTAATTATTTAATTAGCAATGTGAATCTTCTTTTCTAATTAAACTTTTTTATCATCCAACTTCAATCCACTCAATTTAATTGATTCTAAAACATCAAATATTCTCTTAATGTCCACCTTCTCTTTTTTGACATAGCACACTTCAAATTCTCTCATTTCATTATAGATTTTTTCCTTTAACTATTTAATTTTCATTAAGCGTTGCTAATCATTAGGAGAATGAATAAATGTGTTTTGTATAATGCTGCATATTTCATCGAATCTCTCTTAAGTAATGCTCTTCTTACCTATATTATCTAAATCCTATTTGGCTAATTAATAGTCTTCTATCGATTTCAAAAAGACATTTCTGCCATCGAAATTTTTGATAACATAGTTGTCTTTCTACTCTAATGCTGCTAATTATTCTTTTAAACGCAAGACGCTTTTCCAACTCAATTTCTTGTCTTCATCAATCATATCACTCTTTTCGTTCATTGATTCTTCTTAACTAGTTTAAATTATCTCTTTTATCTATATTGCAAGCTCCAAGCCTTAAATATTTGCTTCATATTTATTCCACTCGAAAATACTCTTTTTTCTTAAAATTTAATAAATTAATGAAAAAAATAAATAATGTTAAAAATATTTACATCAAAGATGAAACATTTTCTAAATCAGACTTAAAAGACTTCAATTCCAAATTCTACTCATTTAAGCTGCTCATCCAATTCTTAGTTAGCTTTAGAATGGTAAACTCTTCATCTTAATACTTTTTAAGGAAGTCCTCTACTTAGTTGAGTTGAGACTCGAGTTCGATATACTGATTTAAATCCTTGTAAGTATCAAAAAGCTCAATAAAAACTTATACCTAATATTTATTCTTTTATTCCTATTGCTTTGATTAATTATACTATTCAATTTATTCTTTAATTTAGTTGAGTTAAGAATCGCACTTTTTCACAGCTGAAATTCTCTCATTTATGTCTTTTATTAGCAGTTTCTAGGAAGGTTAAAGTTGCTTTTGAGTTTGCTCTATTAAAATCTATTCCAACTTTTCTACATTTTGCACTCTTTCTTCAAGTATACCTTTTGCATTTATAGACCAATTAATACTATCTTAAATCCTTTCTACAAATTGCTACTTTTGCTTCAAATCTAATTTAAGAGCATAAGGAACTTCTTTGTATTTAGAAGATGCCTGTTATAGTTTAGTTGAAAGAGTTTTTAACTAATCTGATGGTAAAAAGCTAATTTTCTTTTCATCAATTATTGTTTCTAAATCCTTGAATAAATTAGCATATGCGAGATACTTTTCTTTCATAGCATCTAATTCTTTTAAGAGCTACTATGCTTTTTAATTCTCTTTTGGCACCTATCTTAAAAGATCATTAAATTTAGAAAATGACATCTAAATGACTGAGGTGGTGTCACTATTTTTAAGGTCAGTTGCCTTATTGATCCAAATCGCTTCAGTAAATTTATCTTCTAAAAACTTCACTAATTTAATCTTAGAATTACGACTCTTTTCAGGTAGCTTCTATGCTAAATCTATTGCGCTGAGCAAATCTACATACAATCCATTAAGTTAATCAAGTTCTAGTTTTTCTCCCAAAGAATCATCTGATAAAATACCCGCTTAAATAAATTTCAAATTTTCATCAAATTACTTAATTTCTTTATCAGTTTCCTTCCCACCTTTTCTTCCAACATTAACAGTCATCTTTAAAGCTTTCATAAGTTTTTCTAAGAATTCCTTTATTTATATAAGAAACGTGAGTTATTAGCTTTCACTCACCATATTGAGTTTATATTGTTGCATTTAATCGAGCATTTCTTAAGCTCTCTTAAATTCAGCAAAACTTATCTAAAAATAAGCTGAATATTAATTATTATCCTCTATGTTTTGCATCATCTCAGCTACTTCCATTTGTATTTCTTTACCAATATTCAACTTACTAGTCAAATCTATCAATACGTTTGGATCTAAGCTGCTTAAAGAGTCTTACAATTCATCAAGCTTCTATTCTATATCTTCCAAGCGAGCGAAGTCCTCAATGTATTTTCTAAGCTAGTTTTTCTATCCTTTAATGCCACTATCATAGTCCATATTTATCATGTCTACGCTTTCATCCTCATTATGATTGTTTTTCCTAAACTTTTTTGAGGATGATGAAAACAAATCTTCTTACTCCATGCTTTTGTAATAATTTGACTGGTCTATAAGTATTTAATGATTGTTATTATCTCCTTGCAAATTTACCTATATCCCTAGTTTATAATCGCTTTAATTATTATTATCTATATTAATTATAAATATAATTTGGGAGTGTTAGGATATTTTATTAATTGATTATGATAATAATATTTAATAACTTTGCGTGTTTTATTTATAATTTGCGTTTTTATTTAATTTCCCTTTCAATGATTTTTTAAATTTCAAATTCAATTTTATAAATGATCCTTTTATTTGTTAAATAAATTTTGGCGCAAAGTTTATTCTTTAAATTTTGTAATCAAATCAATTAAAAAGTATTCATTATTTTTTAATATTGAAAAATTAAAATGCTTATTATTATTAAATAAAACCAGTCTGTCTGTCTATCTAATTACATCTTCCCATTCATAAAACCAAAAGATTTTCTTATCTTTAAATAAGGATTTTATTTTTCTAATTTAAAACTTTTTATTCTAAAAAGTTGAAAAAATAAAATTATTTTTATATTTGCAATTATTTATTCTAAAAAATAAAAAAAATATTTTACTTTTAAAATTAATAAAAATTTTTAGAAAATTAATTTTAGTTAAAATATTTGGAAATTATTTGTTTTTAAAATAATTAATTAATTTTGAAAATGATAAAGTATTATATAATAATTATCAAATAAAAATCTATTTAATATAAAATTTAAAATTAAAAAATAATAAAATAAAAGTTTTGTTATAGAAATTAAAATAAAATTACTATTCAAATAATTAATCTAGTTAATCCTGTAATTAATTTCTTGCGTTTCCACAATCTTGATGTACGTACTAATCAGTGAAGATTTTTTAAAGTTATTATTCATTAAATTTATATAAGAATATAGAAAAATATTCTATTTTTTAAATGCCTTAATTTTAAAAGGATCAACATTTTTTATAAATAATTTAATTATCAAAGATTTAATCAATTCAAAATAGAAAATGGAGTAAATAAGAAAACAAGGTTTTATAATTGTTTTATTTGGTGGAGAATTAGCTGTTGGTAAATCAACTATTGCTCAAAGGTATTGTGGAATTGATTATTAAGTACCTTATTATCAGAATGATATAAAAAAAGTAGCTTATTTAATTGAAATATTTTTTTTTACTTCTCTCTCTCACTTTTGATAGATAATACAACTAAAATTTTTCTGCTTACTCAGATTTTAATCATTATTTTCTCCTTAAATAATAATCAATAAAAATTAATTAATTAATTAAAACAATTTAATACCTTTATTCAGGTATTAAACAAAAATAAATTTTTAAAATATTTGTTTTCAATAAAATGATTAAGCCAAAACCTACAATTGAATTAACTAACCAATAAATAAATATAAAAATAGTGTGGTTTGAATTTATAAATAACTTAAATAGACACATCAGGTGAAGAAATACAAGGAGCTGTTACTATGAAAAATTACTTTAGATTACTTTTGAAAGGTGGTTGCTTAATTTTAGTTTATGATATTACAGACAGAAATTCTTTTGAAGAAATGACTAAATATTATTTCGAATCAACGAAAATTTAGGATAGGAAATTTACCTACCTTCTGCTTGGAAATAAATTAGACAAATATTCTAATAGACAAGTTAGCTTTAATGAAGCAAAATCTTTTTCAGATTCTTATGGAATTTTATTTTTTGAAGTATCTGCAAAATATAATGTAAATATAAAAGAAGCATATAATTAGCTTATAGAAGAAACCATTTAAAGAATAAGCTTTTTTGAAACTTGTTCATATTAAAAGAAATGAGTAAATTGCTCTATAAATTTATTATTGATTAATTTAACAAAATTTTTTAAGTTATTGATTGTAATTTAATAGAATTGTTTCATAAAAGTGATTTTAAAATGAATTCAATTTTATAATTTTGAATTTGATAACTTCAAACAAATATGAAAATCTTTGTTTTTATCTAAAACAAAATAGAAATATGAAAAATTACAAATAAAATTAATTAAATGAAAATAAATCTATCCTCTTTTGTATGTTAAAAGAATGAGTTAAAATATTTATTAAAAAATATTAGTAAAATAATTAATAGAGGTATTTTTTAAAATATATAAATATACTTTTAATTTTATTAAAAACTTTTTTAAAAATAGATTGTAAAAAAATTTACTTGTTAATAATAAAAAAAGTTTTTAAGCTCTTCACTTTAATCTCATTAGGTTCTCCATATTATTCAAAGGTATATTTAATATTATTATTATTATTTTTTATTTTTAATAATTTAAGTATTACTTTTCTAATAGAGATTCATTCTCGTTTTTATTTTTTTTAACTACTTTACCTTTCTTTTCATTTTCAGCTTTCTTTTGCTTTCTTTATTAATTTATTCATTTTTATTATTTATTTCATGTTTTTTTATTATTTTTTACTTTTAACTAACTAACTAATTAATACTCTATTTTTTCTTCAAAATTTAAAAAGTTAAATGCAAATTGATGATTAAAGTATATCAGGTTTATGTTCTGCTTTAGAAAAGTGTACTAATCTTTTAAACTTGATTCTTGAACTTCGGTAAAAATAATTAGTTAATTTAAACAATAAAGCTCATTTAATTTATTTTTCACATTTTATTTGATTTATTTTTCCTTTTTATTTTTTTTTTCCTTAGTAATCTAGCTCATTTTTTATTTTCAGTTTTCCTTTCATTATTAATTTATTTGAAATCTATTTTTAAAAATGGTTTCAAATGGTATGCGTTTCTTATTATTTAATATTTTTCTTCATTTTTTCCTTCTAACTAATTAATTATTTATTTATTTTAATATTTAAAAAGTTATAATTAAATTGGTGATGAAGGTACATCAAACTTAGGTTCTGCTTTAAGAAATTGCACTAATCTCTCTAACTTGACACTTTCTCTTTCGTAAAAATTGTTTGTTTGTTTTGGATTATGATACTTTTTAATATAAAAATGAATTTATAATAATAAAACACTTTTAATTTATTTATTGCTTTATTTGATTTTTTATTCTTTATTAGTCTGCTTTTGTTTTTTTTCTTCCTTGTTAAATAAAGTAATTTTTTATTTTCAACTTTTCTTTTTATTAATTTATTCACTCGTTATTTTTTCACATTTTTTCTTCTTTTTTTCTTTCTTTCTAACTAACTAACTAACTAACTAATTATTTATATATTATTTCTTCAATTTAATAAGTTATAATTAAATTGTTGATGAAGGTACATTAGGCTTAGGTCCTGCTTTCGAAAAGTGCACTAATCTCTAAAATTTGACACTTTCTCTTTCGTAAAAATAGTTTATTTGTTATCTTTTTAATATAAAAAAGAATTTAAAACAATAAAAATCTTTAAATTTATTTAAATAATTGATTTTATTTTTTTTATTTTTCTTTTTATTCAGTTTATTTTTTTTGTTTCCTTATTTATTTAGCTCATTTTTTCATTCACAACTTTTGCTTTCATAATAAATCTATTTATTACTTATTATTTAACATTTTTTCTTCTTACTACAAGTTAATTTTTTATCTTTTGTTCAATATTTAAATAGCTATAATAAAATTGGTGAAATTGGTGCATCAAACTTAGGTTCTGCTTTAGCAAAGTACACTAATCTCACAAATTTGGCACTTTTTCTTTCGTAAAAATATTTATTCGATTGTTATACTTTTTAATATAAAAATGAATTTAAAATAATAAAAATTATTTATTTTACTATTTTTTTAGATTTATTTTCCTTTTTTATTATGTTTGTTTTTTTTTTTCTTCCATGTTAATTTTTTGATTTTCAACTTTTTCTATCATTATTAATTTATTATTTCATATTTTTTCTTCTTTGTTTCCTTCTTAATAACAAATTGTTTAAATATTTATTCTTCAATAATTAAATAGTTAAAATTAAATTGGTCCAGAATAGAATAGAATAGAAATACTCGCACATAAATATGCACTCAGAATACATCTTAAATAAAAAATTTAATAATAGTTTTATATAATTTAATTTTAGTTTATTATAACTTTAGACACTAACACTGAAACATTTGAACATAAAAAAACATTGAAACTCTGAAAGAAGCTCAAGTGCGCAAAAAACTCAGAAACTAGTAAACTAACAAACTAA
This sequence comes from Tetrahymena thermophila SB210, assembly GCF_000189635.1. Lineage (NCBI taxonomy): Eukaryota > Ciliophora > Oligohymenophorea > Hymenostomatida > Tetrahymenidae > Tetrahymena > Tetrahymena thermophila. The sequence goes on along the minus strand of NW_002476482.1, from coordinate 55,582 downwards.
TAAATTAACTCAGAAACTCAGAAACTCAAAAACGCAAAATCTCAGAAACTCAGAAGCTCAGAAACTCAATAATCTCTAAAAAATGACTCTTGATCTTTCGTAAAAATAGTTTATTTATTTGGATTGTTATATTTTTTAATTAATAATTCAATTTAAAGCAATAAAACTCTTTTAGCTTATTTTTTATCTTTTTGTTTGATTTATTTTTCTTTTTTATTTTGGATGTGTTTTTTTTTATTTATTGTTAATTAATTTAGCTAATGTTTTCTTTTTCAACTTCTGCTTTCATTATAAATTTATTAATTTCTTATTATTTCACATTTTTATTCCTTTTTTCCTTCTAAATAACTAATTAATTATATATTTTCTTCAATTTAAATAGTTGTAATTAGATTGGTGATGAAGGTACATCAGGTTTAGGTCCTGCATTCGAAAAATGCTCTAATCTCTCAAACTTATAACTTTCTCTTCAGTAAAAGCAGTTTATTAATTTTGAATTATAATACTTTTTATAAAAATGAATTTAAAACAACAAAACTCTTTTAATATTTTTATTTATTGCTTTTTATTAGATTTGCTTTTCTTTTTTTATTTATTCTGCTTATGTTTTTTTGTTTCATTGTTAAATAAGCTCATTTTTTAATTTTTAACTTTTTCTTAAATTTATAATTTATTAATTATTTCATATTTTTTATTTTCTAATTAAATAATAAATAAACTATTTATTTATTCTTATTTCAATATTTAAAAAGTTAGAATTAAATTGGTGATGAAGGTATATCAGGCTTATGTTCTGCTTTAGGGAACTGCACTAATCTCTCAAATTTAATACTTTCACTTTAGTAAAAACAGTTTATTTTGTTTTGGGTTTTGATAATTTTTAATATAAAAAGGAATTTAAAACAATAAAATTTTTTTAATTTATTTATTGTTTTTTATTTGATTTATTTTTCTTATTTATTTTATTTTTATTTTTCTTCCTTTTTAATTTAATTCATTTTGTAATTTTCAATTTATTTTTAATTTATTTCTTCAATTTTTCCTATTTACTAGTTTATTAATTACTTATTTTTTCTTCAATACTTAAAAAGTAAAAATTAAATTGGTGATGATGGAGTATCAAACTTAGGTTCAGCTTTAGAAAAGTGGACTAATCTCTCAAAATTGACACTTTTTCTTACGTAAAAATAGTCTATTTGTTTTGGATTGTGATACTTTTTAATATAAAAATGAATTTAAAACAATAAAATTCTTTAATTTATTTATTAATTTTAATTTAATTTATTTTTCTTTTTATTCTGCTTATGTTTTTTTTTTCCTTCTTAGTTTAATTCATTTTTTATTTTCAACTTTTGCTTTTATTATTTATTAATCATTTCTTATTATTTCATTTTTTTTTTTCTCTCTTACTAACTAATATATTTTATATGTGTACTTCGATATTTAAAAAGGTTGAATTAAATTAGCGAGATTGGAGCATCAAGTTTAGGTTCTGCTTTAAAAAAGTGCACTAATCTCTCAAACTTAACGCTCACTCTTTCGTAGAAAAGTTTATTTATTTTGGATTACGATACTTTTTATTATAAAAATGAATTTAAAACAATAAAACTCTTTTAATTTATTTATTTATCAATTGCTTTTTATTTGATTTATTTTTCTTATTATTCTTGATAATGTTGTTTGATATTTACTGATTAAAAATAATATTTTTAATAAACATTTTATTCTTAATTTTGATTAGTAATTTACACTTATTTATTTTAAAAGTTAAAAATAAGAAACAATGAAAATAAAGAATAAGTGTCTTAAATCAAAGAGATTAGTTGTCTTACAATTTATTCTAATGATAGTAAATATATGATCAAAACATGAAGAAAAAAAAAATTAGAATAATATAGTTTAATACATTTATTTTATAATATTTTGTAATTGAATAATTTAAACTAAAATATGGATAAATAAAAGATATTTTAATACTTTAAAAATATAATAATATTGGAATTAAAAAAAAAATTTTATTTTATATAAATTTAAAGATTGAATATTCATAAATAAGCAATTCCTTTAAATCGCACACATTTTTGACAAGCAATCAAAGCTTTTAGTAATTGCTTGTGTCTTATATTAAACTACATACATGCTAAGCTTTTATATCAAAAATATAAATTGATGTATTAATAATCGAAATTAATGTTTTTTAAAGAATATGCAAAGGTTAAATAAAAATTACAATATACTGTAGGTTCTCATTAATTAACACCCACCCCCTTGTCTGTTTTTTACTCAATTTTTGGATGAAATTTTCATGAATAAATAATTGGGTGTTAATTTAACAGGGTGTTAATTTATGAGAACCTACAGTATTTATAAAATATTTTAGATATACTTAGAAGGTTAGGAAATAAATATATTAAAATAATTAAAATTTTAATTTACAAAATAAACTTTATAAATCAAGTAAATTAAATCTTTATGAATTATAAATGCTTATTTTCTATTTAAACAAAAGTTGTTTGTAAAAAAACAAAGTCAAATTAAGAAATCAAATTTTTTAACACAAAAACTCACTAAACTAACACTTATTAATTTCATTAATAAAAAGTAAAAAGTAAGAAAATGAAATAATTTAATTGCATCATATTTTTAAAAATTATTTAATTTATTTTTTATATTAATTTCTAATATTTATGATACTTTTCTTAACCTCTATATTCACAATTACTCAATAATAAATTTAAATTTATCTCCAAACCAACCTGGCCTTTTACACAAGCAGCTAATTACAAGGTTATAGGAACTGCATTATATAAGAGTAAATTCATTTAAAGATTAATTAATAAAAATTAAAATACCAATTTCTAATTTTTATTCCTTACATCTAATTTATAAGTAAAATGTTTGACAATAAATATTTTAAAATAATAAATCTATATAAGTGTAGATAGAATGTTATAATCTTTTTAAGATCTACTTAGTTAATGTATTTGTTTATATTAAAAATATATAATGAATTAATTGAACAGATAATAATATCTATATATTTCAGAAATTAGTTTAAAATCCAAATCTAATTCCTAATTAAAAGTAGTGAATAGAAAAACAAAGATGGAAGAATATTTAAAATTAGATGTAAAATAGCTTATTAAGGAAAAAAAAATTGTTTATATAGAACCAAAAAGAGACCATCATTTTACTGTTGTTTGGCTTCATGGATATGGAGATACTCATTTAGGTTTTTATGAGCTATTTTAAGATAATATAAATCCTTTTGGTGAAAATACAAAAATTGTTTTGCCTTGCGCTCCTTTAATAAAAACTAAAGCTTTACCTGCATTCCTAATGAATAGTTGGTTTGATATAGAGCATTTATAGGCATAAGATTTATTGCAAGCCAATGATGAAAATGGAATAAAAAGTGCAGCTGAGTTCATATCAAAAATAATTTAATTTGAAGCTTAAATTCTAAATAATCAGTATGAGAGGATATTTTTAGGAGGATTCTCTCAAGGGTTTATCTTAAGCTTAAAAGTGGGACTAGAATTCGATCATAGGTTGGGAGGAGTATTAGGATTTTGTGGTATAAATTTCAACTTTAATGATAAACATAGAAATAGACTGCCTCTTTTTATTGGAATATCTAAAAATGACTCTGTTATAAATTTTTAATTGGCTTCTCAATCTTTTGAAGAGCTAGAGAGTAATAGATAAGATTATAATTTTTGTTTATTTATTGATCAAACTAGTGGCCACACAATTAGTACTTAGGGCTATAAAAAGCTCGAGGAGTTCTATTCTTCTTTATAGTCTAGGTATGTTTAGTGAGCATAAAAAACTAATCAAAATCTAATAAATAATTCAACACCAAAAATATAATAAAAAATTTTTATGGTTAAATCTTTTCTATCTGCTCGATCATCTACATAATACTTAATAATATTTTAATCATAATTATTTAAATTCTACTAATAGTATTTAATTGTTTAATAAATAAATATCTGTTAAAAGTTTATCTATCGTTAATTCAAATTACCAATTAATCGAATCTATTTACAGACCTTTAAAGTCACTATTTATTTTTAAATAAAAATATACAAAATATGATATTAAAAATTATCTAATGACTTATTGAATCAAACATTCTTTTATTCAAAGGTAAAATCAGTAGTGAATATATTTATTTTATGTTTATGTTGAAGATTTGCTTTTTGATGAGCTTGTTTTACTTATTTACTTGTATTTAGTTTTTTTAATAAAAGCTTAGATATAGATGATAAATTAATAGGAAATATCCAATTTTGGTATTTTAAAAGTATGTGTTTGCATTGAAATTAATTTTTGATCAAAACTAATAAATTACTTACTTATTCCTTTTTTCTCTATAAGTTCTTTAATTACATCAAATTTCTTTTATGTGAAATTTAAACAAAATTAATAAGTTGATAAATTATTTTTAGATTACTTAGAAATAAGATTTCGCCAAATAAAATAAAGACCACTCTTTCAATTAATAATCTAATTGACTTTAAAAAATAATCAAATTTTTCATTCAGATATTAGGAAATTAGTTAAATTATGGATTCCTAAGATAAAGAAATAAGAGAGAGATTTCTTTCCATAAACGATGATAACCAATCTTACAATTTGAGTGAAACAAATTAAAGAAAAAAACATAATAATATAAATTCTTCTGATAGATCTAAAACTTAAACTTTTCAAGAAGACGAGCAGGATGATTTGGTGAAGTACATCAAAAAATTGAAATAAGGTTTCAGATCTTAAAAATAAGAAAGAGATTGTTCAAGAGAAAATAATAAAGATTTTATAAATCTAGGATAAAATTCTAATAAATAAATTGAAAATAATGAAGATTAAGATGATTAATAAAATTTTGATGGAGATTAGTACAACGCTGATCAAATGACGAATACTTAATCGTATTCAGATGATAGCGAGTATTTTAAATAAGACAGCTCAAACTTTGACTAGATAATGAATCTAGAAGGAGATATCAATTTAGATGAATTTTAAGGCAAGTTTGGCAATTACGCTTCTTGGAGTTGGTCTCAATTCTTTGAATTCTTCATTTATCATATAATTTACTACATATTTGGGCCTTTTTGCATTATTATTTTTTATCCTTTTAATAAGACTTATATTTATAAGAATCTTGGCTTTAACTTAGGAGGTGATTTTAGTTTCATCTAGTTTGTACTTTGGATTACAAACTTGTTTATTACAATAGCTTATATATTTATTCCTAAAACATAGACTTTTGTAGAAGTATTCGAAGTCTATAACATGTGGATTATGGTTATTTTTCGTATATTTTCTATATCTTGCAAATATGCGATGCTGCATCCCATGACAATAACCCTTTATAAAAAGAAATTATTAACCAAAGAAGAAAAATTAAAAGATTTTTACTTAGCTGATTGGAAAAAGCAAACAGATTAATGTTTAATAGAAGAACTTTTTGCAGCACAGCAAAGAAACGAAGTAGACTTGACTATGTTTTCTACCAGTTTTTTCTACGAAATAAATGATAACACTTATAACAAATTGCAAGAAATTTAACAAATTCAATTAGAATCTCTTCAGTTTTCTAGAGTCTCTTTAGACATACTAGGAAATAATTCTGTAAAATTGGTAGAATAATTTTCTTAGTTAAAAACGGATAAAAACTAGACAAAGTCTTAATCTTTTAATGGTATGGTGATTCTCCACTTTTTGATTAAATAATTCAATAAAAATTAGAAATTCTATCAAGCAAACTATATTGTGTTTCTAATTGGGCTTTTAAGATCTAGCATTTGGTATATCTACACTTTAGTATACTATCCTGAAAAATATTTAGAATTTGATTTATTTGTTACAGTTGTTGGAACAGCAATGACAGCTTTCAACTTTTTACTTTATGTGACAATAGGTCTATTCTTGTTAAACATTATTTTTGACTCTCATAGAATATATCATCTAATGGTTTAAATGCTATTTCTTATTAAACCAAAAAAAGATTAAAATTACATTTAAACCTAAAAGTATCTTCCTACTCTTAATTTGACATAAAATAATAACTTTAAAAATTGGGTTTAGTTGAGGAGACTATCCATAGAGTATGGGAAAAGATTTTGGAAAAGAGGATAGGTCAATTTAAGTTTTATGCTATTATACTCTATCTATCCAGCTATTAGTTTAATCCTCTACATGCTAGATGTTTTTCATTTTTGCGAGTTAGAAATTTGGTTTATGACCTTCGATTTCTTTATCACTTTTATTAGTGTAGCTATCTGTCTCTACTTCTCTGCATGTATCAATTATTCGTTTGTCTACCATATTTCCATTTTAGAAGAAATACAAATAGTTTTCAGGAATCTTTAAAGAGAAGATTTGCTATAATCAAAGCAAGAACCTTCCAATTATTTATACAGGATTATCCTAAAAAATTTAAGGGAAAAGACTGGAAATAATGAAGAAGCAATTCAAGAATATATTAATAACATAATTGAATCTATTGATGACTCTAAAAATGAATTATAACTTTTATCAAACACAGAGCCCTTCTAATGCTTTGGCTTTACCATCACTTTCTCAATTCTCAAAAGCGGTCTTATTTTCTTATCTTCAATTCTAACATTCTCAATTAATGTTTACCTTAAAGCACATTGAATTAATAAATCATTCATTTTTGATATTCAAAATTTATAATAAAATATTTAAAAATTATCTTGTTAAAATTTATTCATTAAACTAAAAAAATTCTTATAATTTCAAATATTTTTAATGTAACATAAATTAAAACATTCAATTTAACTAAAAAAAATAATATTTCTTTCCATATTGGTTTAATAAAATGTATTAGCAAGTTTAAACTTAAAAAATACTGTAAATTATCTTCGATTCCCTCTCAAAAATCAATCAAGCGGTTTACATTTGTAACATAACTAATAATAAATGAAAAATTTAATAAAGATTGATAATTCATTTATTAGTTTATGAGGTTGCAGGGTTTTTTCTTTTATAAAGTTGTTCTATTGATAATATTTAAATTAATAATATTTACATATGTTTCTGTTTATAGTCTAAATATACAAAAAATATTAATGTGTAATCTAGTCCTTTGTTTACACTTAAAAGAATATATTTTAGTGGCTATTTTGATTTTTGTACACCTATGTAAATTATCAAAATCTATGATTTTACTATTAAATCTAGCGATTGTAACATTAATTAATTGTAAAAGATAGTTTTGTATAATTTCTTTAGGAAAACATAAAACTTAACTATTTATTAAGTTTGTGAAGATTTAAATATAAAAATATATAATTAATTGTACTACAACTTATAATTAATAAAGTAAACATATGGAATAGATTCTTAAAGATCCTTTTTAACGAATTAGTAATAGGTTAAGTTAAGAACCATCTGCTGAAAAAGATAAAGTAGATTAAGACCATACATTTTAGAATAAAAGCCAAGAATAATTTAATATGTATCAAGATAATAATATTAAACCATCTTTAAATGTAAATAATAAATAAATTAATCGCGATGAAAATTATTTCAGTGGAGTTAGTGATGAATCTGGAAATGCCAAAATAAAATAAGCAGATCAAAGAGACAGAGAAGATTTATTTTAGGAAGGAGATTAGCAAAGCTATATTTTTGGAGAGAATTTAGATAGATTGTTTTAAAGTAATAGAAATGCATCTAGTTTTGTGAGCGATAGCGATTACTTCAAGTAAGACAGCTGTGATTTTGATTGTATACTTGAAAAGAATAAAACAAATAAATCTAATTTAAAATAAATCGAGAATTCAAATATTTATGCTTCATGGATTTGGACTTAGTTTTTTGAATTCTTTTTTTATCATTTAATATATTTCATTTTTGGGCCTTTTTGTATTATATTTTTTTATCCTTTCAATGGTTTGTTCATCTACAAGAATTTGAGATTTGGAATTTTAGGAAAATTTTCTTACTACTAACTGTTTTTATGGTTTTTGAATCTTTGCTTTACAATATCATATTTTGCTAGTAAGAAAGATAGAGCTACCTTTGAGTTTTTTTTGTTATATAATAATTGGATTTTGTTGGTTTTTAGAATCTTTTCTATTTCATGCAGATACGCTATGCTCCACCCTTATTAAATAGAGTTGTATAGAACTACTTATATAAATAAGGAAGAAGAAAATAAGGATTTCTATTTGAGTAATTGGAAACTATAAGATGACGAATGTGTGATGGAAGAGCTTTATTTTGCCTCAAAGAGAGACGAAGTTGATGTAAGTATGTTCTATTGTAGCTTTTTCTAAGATATCAATTCAAATGAAATTAGAGAATCTTTGGATAAAATAAAAAAATTACATAATGAATTCTACAAACAGTTGAGGAATAAAATTAAAGTAACATAAAAAGCTGATGAGAAATCTGAACAACAAGAAATAAAAGAAGTTTAAGAGCAAAATCTTTAATAAAAAAATTATGAAAATCCTATTGCTTGTCGTAATAGTTATAATGGAATTGTTATTTTGCATTATCTTATCAACCAGTTCAGTAAACTCTACCCTATTTACACTAAATTTTACATTCCTCTCTTCTTTGCATTTTTAAGATCAATAATTTGGATAGTCTATTTTTCGATATACAACTAAAGTAGAATTACATCTCTAGAATGGTATGAGTGTATTTTAGGTTCTTAGCTCAGCTTATTCAACTTTTTAATATACTTTTTAGTGGTCAAATTCCTTTTATCTTAAATAGCGGATATTCACAGAATATATTACCTTAACATTCAAATGCTATTTCTAATTAAACCAAAAAAAGATGAAAAGTTCATTTGCTACAAAAAAGTTCTGCCTACCTTAAATGTAATTTGTTATGATACCTACAAAAACTGGATTTAGCTCAGGAGGCTTACAATAGAATATGGAAAAAGATTTTGGCTTAGAGGATAAGCGAACGCCAGTTTTATGTTGTTGTATTCCCTTTATCCTATAATATTCATTTTTTTACATTTGCTTGACATCTTTAGATTTTGCAATCTAAATTTATGGTATCTAGTCTTCGATTTTGTAGTTATCTTTTCTTTCATCAGCATAAGTCTTTATTATACTGCTTCTATAAACTACTAATTTATATACCATACATAAATATTAGAGGAAATAAGAATCATTTTTAGAAATTTAGTTAGAGAAGACTTCATTTTCTAAAACGATGAATTCTGCAGCTATCTATACAGGGCTTTATTAAGAAAACTTAGAATTAAATTTGATAATAACAAACAATTTATCATCAAAAGAATAAAGGCAGTCATCTAATAAATTGATAATGTTAAAAACGAGCTCGTACTTTTGTAAAATTCTTAGCCTTTTGAGTTTTTTGGAATTACCATCACCTTCACAATGCTAAAAAATTCAATTCTTTTTATGATATCACTACTAACCTTCGCAGTTAATGTTTATATAAAGACTCATAAAAGCTGAAGAATTTGTCTTCAACAAAATAATAAATAAATGTACATAGTGACAATCACATTAATATAAAAAATATAAAATGTATTAATTAATCAGTAAAATTGAATAAAAAAATATATAAACTTAAGCAATATAAAAATTGTAATTTAAATAAGCTGAAGAATTAAATTTTAAACAAAATAATAAGTAAATAAATTAATCAATGAATTGATAAACATATATATAAAATAAATTAAAAGTATTTCAAGTTAAGAGAATATTAAATAAAATAATAATAATAACAATAATAAAATAAATACATTAAAAGTTAATCAGTAAATTTAGTAAATACAGTTAAAATTAATAAATTTTATAACACTTTTGATTGTTTGATTTTTTTTTAATAGTAAAATATAAACAAAATTTGTAAAAAAATATATAATAGTATTTCTAAACCAAAGATAATTTTTGTATTAATAAATAATTTTATAAGTATGCATAACATACATACATAGGTATATTTTAATATAATATTCTGATATTTTATAATTTTTCATTTATTTTTTAAATTGAAATACCATTCAAAATTTTTTTGAAAACAAAAGTTAGACAAAACAAACATCTATTTTATAAAAAATATTTAAGATTTTTTAAAAATTAAATAAAATAAAGTTGAACTTTTTTAAATTTATTCTTAAATAATAATTTACTTTAAAATACAGATATACTTATGAGAAGCTAAACTTATTGAAGTTTAATATCTCAAAGATTGTTCTTTACTTAACTTTAATCCAATGATTACCTGAAATCTTGTATCAAAGAATCAGATATAGGGTTATTTCTAATTTATATTTATGATATTAATTAATTTAATAAAAAACAAATGAAAAAATGGAAAATTTTAAACTTGAGATATTTATTTAAAGAATGAATAATAATTCTAAGTCAAGCTTATATTTAAAGAAAAATGCAAATCATTAAAAAGAAAAAAAAAATTACTGTAAAGTAAGCTCTAAATTTTTGAGTCTTTTTACTTTTTTTAAACTTTTAGTCATCATATCAAATATTTCATCATCTATGTTATTTCCACTAAATTAAAAATTTTTTAATAGAATATTGCTAATAAAAACTCAAAAAATACTCCAGTTTTAGAACTATTTAATTTACTGTTAAACCTGCTAGTAAGTCAGAAATTAATTTAAAACCGTTTTATCCTAATTATTTCTATCCTCCATAACTTATTTCTATATTTCTTTATTTATTTATTTCGTTAAGAATTTAAATAAATTAATACGATTATTTAAAATATACCCTAAATTTAAATAAAGATAATTTAAGCTATTTAACTAAGATATTTCATTATTTAAGAACTGGCATCCCTTAATCCCAATATTGTTAGATCTAATATATTTTAGAGTTTGAACATTTTTCAACAATCATATAATACTATTTTATTACCTAAAATTTAATGAGAGATGCTTGAGCGTGGAGTAAAAACTGCTAAAGCTTTTTGTCATAAATTCAAATATTTTTTCTTAGATATTGCAATTGCTATTTGTTTATAAAGAGAGACGTTATTATTTATAGTTTTACATAAAAAGGCTATATAATTTTTACCTTGCCCATAAAGTGAGCTATTTCAATTTTGAGAGTGTGGTGAATGAATTTAACACATATCCAAATCCTTAATCTAAACTGTTATCGCTTTTTAATTAATTTTAACTTTAAGTAAGATTTTTATTTTATCATTTGTTTACCATAAAATTAGCGAAAATTCCAATAAATTTTCTAGAGCTGTCATACAATTAGAAATATTAATAAAACCTTTATTGCCAATCCTATTATTTCTGATGTAAATTCAATTAATAAAAGCTATTTTAAATAAATTTATTTACCCTAAATTCAAATGTAAAACTGATAGCTTGTTAAGTTATTGGATTTTTTATAAAAGATCTTCACATCCTACAATACTAAGCTAATTAGATCTATTTTTAGTTGACTTAATAATTTTAACTAAATGATTTAAAAATTTTACCTAATATTTAACTTCAAATATTCGAGCTATTTGTTTTTAGCTAAATTTGCCATAATTTCAAAAAAACCTTCTTCATGAATTTTATTATTTCTAATAAATATTGATTTATTAAAAATAAGTAAATTTTTAAATTAAAAATTTACGACAAATTCAAGTTAATATATTTCATGTTTGATCTCTTAAAAATTTTGGAGAAAGATCTTGCATTCTATTATCCTTGCAAACATAGTTAATTCGATCTATGAATAAATATAAGTTATTTTAAGTAAATTCTTTTTTTTAATACTCTAATCCAAGTGTAAGCTTTTTTAAATTATCTTGATTTTTCAAAAGCTTGGTGAAATGCTAAAATTCTTCCAAATATATTTGACTATCACTTTTATAATCCAAAAGAAATCATTTTAAATATAAATTTATAAAAAAATTTAATATTTATAAATTTTTTCTCTAAAAAGTTCTAATTTTGAAAAAATAAAAAAAATAAACCTATTAAATTAAATTAAAAAAATAACCAAATTAATAATAAACTTTTAAAATAAATAACTTAATATCTTTTTATTTAAGTAAATTATGAAATTTGATATACCAAAACAAAAACATTTTAAAATTGATAAAGTTTTATTTAAATTTATTTTAGAATTTAAAGAAATAAAGCTTTAATTTAAAAAAAGTTTTTGAGAAATTTATTTAATTTATTTACTTGGCTTCTAAGCAAAACTCCTGTAGCTAGTTCTAATTAAGGATAATGCATATTTGCTAAAGTATTTCTTTCTAAACTTTGTTTTTCTCGTAGCAATTGATTCCCCATGGAGAAACATAAAATCCTTAATTAAAAAAAAGAGCATCATAATCGTATTGCTTTATGAGCACTTCAAAAAGCTCTTGATAGTCAGTACTGGAACTAAAAGGCTATCTAATTTAAATAATTTTTAAAATATTTTTTAATTAAAAAGTATTTTACTGGCCTAAAGTGATTTGTATTTTCTTGAATTTGAAAAAATTTTCAATCAAATCTTAAGTTGATTTCACTACAAGAGTTTCTAAGCTCTCTTTGATATTTTATTGAAAAATATCAGTAATACTATTTGGAAACGTCTTTTTTTCTTTTTAGCTAATTTCTAACAAATATTCTACAATTTTTCCTCTATCATCTGGGTTTATTGACACCATTTTTTAAGCTTTTTAGAACAAAAAAGGATCTATATCTGATGATATTTGCATCTTTTGCTGTTAGACATCTTCAACTATTTGAAGCAAGTTAACTCTTTATAAAACTTTGCAAAACAGAATTTCCAATATTACAACACCTATAGAGTATATATCTGACTTTACATAATACAAAATATTAATTTTTAGATTATCAATATGAATGAATATCTTTACTTATAAATTTAACTTTGCGTTCTAATCAAGTTTATTTTTTTAAGCATATTAGCTTGATATTTTTTATTTTGATAAACCATAAAATTTTTTATGCACCTCTGGGCTAATATAAGGGATACTGTTTTTTTACTGATCCATCTAATCAATTTTTAATGAAATAATTTTAAATAAAATGATATCCAATTCATTAAAAATGTATCTTAATTTTAAAATAATTTTAAACAAATCTTAATCGACATTTTTAGGTTTCTCAGAGTTTTTGTTTATTTGCAATTTTCAATTTTAGAATAAAAAATATGTTGAAAAAGCAATAATCCTAATTAAATTAAATCTTAATTCTAAAACAAAGTAATAAAATAAGTTATTTACATTTTCAATATTTTTATCATAGATGTAGATAATGGAATTATAACCTCCTATACCTTTATTAAGTTAGAGAGTTAAAAATTATAATGTGAAAATTAATTAATGTTTACAAACTTTAATATCTGTATTTTTTAAGAATATTGTCTTTGGGGAAATATCAATAACTTAAATGCCATCTTGATGAGCTGAACTTATTGCATCTAACAATTAGATAATTAATTTGTATTGTATTTATTTGTGAATGGAGGTCATGCTGACCTTAAACTTTTCAAGATAATCTTTTAAATTTAGAGCTTTTAATAAATAAATTGATTATTTGGTACTCATTTATTTAATATAAATTAAATTTTTGTTTTACTATATTCCTGGCTATAGTATTCTGTTTTAGATTTAATAAAATAATAAAACGCATCTCTTTATGAAGCCTTTACTGGTTTACTGTAACAATATTTAACTATTTTTGGATGATTTAATTTTTCAATGAGTTTTTGTTGTTTGTTTGTATATTCTAATTAATTGTTGTTTAATGAAGAAATGTTTTCTATGTGAAGACAGAAAATTCTCCCTGTTTATATTTCTATCCCTCTAAATTTTATCATGTAAGGTTCCTAGCTTAAAATAACTAAATTTTTCAAATCATTTTATTCCTCAAGATGAGTAATCAAGAATTAAAACCAACTTTTTTCAAATATCTTTTTATCTGGAACTTCACTAAGCTTAAGAGATGAAATTAAAGTTTAGAAATTCCCTCTTGATAAGCTTTTTTCTTCTTCAACTAAATCTCTAAGGTGAGTAATTATATTTCCCCTGAGATGGCTTTATGGGTTCAACAAAATCCTAAATAAAAATTATTTAATTTTTATATTTTTTAAAATTAATTAACTCAACTCATTTATTGCATTGAAGATTAAAAAATTTATTTTAATTTAAATTAAAATTTTTAACTTTTTATAAATGCTTTTTTAATTTTAGTAAGTCATAATTTTTAATACAAGTGTTTTTATTTCACATTCAAATATAAATAAAATGCGATAAATTTTGATAAAATATCTATGAAAATTTTAATAGAAACATAATGAAGTTAAAATTTATAGAAGTTTAAAATATTTAAAAATATCATAAAAATTAATTACTTAGCTTTTTCGAGTAAGAAGGTATTTTAAACAGGAAAATTATAAGGATTAATGTTATTACTATCTTATATAAATGCCATATTTTTTATTCTCTCTTTAGGATTGAATGAATTAAAAGCAATTACATCTAAAATTATAAGGCCAAGCAAATACGAATCTGACTTTATGATAATTAAAATTGTAATATATTTAAATAACATAAGTTATATATACTTATTAATTATGGTATTTGTAAGTTTCTCCTTGATTAACATTATCTGATGAAAATATTTTGTAGTTTTCACCAATATCTTTGTTTCTTTATTCTGGACTCTTGTAGTAAAGAAGTTCAAGCTTAATGTTTTAAATAAGTGAATTTGATTATAAAATTATAGAAAATAAATACATCTAGAGGTTATTGATTAAGCTTAAAAACATCATAATTTGCTATTTAATAATAAATTTATATCAATCATTCATTTATATTTTTAATTTTAGAATTTTACTAAACTTGATTTCATTTTCTGAAAAGGAAAAGTTGTTTGGCATTATATTTCCAAATGATAAATTAGCAGCGTGGAGAGCAGCAACAGCATCAAACACTTGTAATATTATTGAAAACTACATATTTATTGGAAACTGCTTATTTATTGTCTTTTCATTTAGAAATTCCCTTAAACTTTCTATATTTTATATAAAATTTGTTTATTCCTGAGCTAAAATTTTTAAATTCTTATTTTAGATGTTAAATAATCTAATAATTTATAAAATTAAAGCCAAAAATAATGACATTTTTTATCAAAATACTCTAATTTTTCAAAGCAAAGGCTGTATTAAGAGTTATTATACTTTTTAATCATTTAATATTGCTTAATTTTGAGAATTCTTGGATGATTTATTTTCTCTAAATCTTTAAATATCTATTTAGGTCCTTGCATAGATTGCTCATTGTACATAGTGATGTTTGTAAATCTCATTATAGTTCTTTCATTTAATATTTTATTATGTCCAACAAAGCAAATTGTTAATCCATATTAATTGCTAATTTCAATATCTTCTAATTCATCATTTTTAGCTATTTCTTCATCTATCATCTAAACTAAACTCTATGAAAATGAGGGCTTATATTTAATTTGACTATACTCGCACATAATCCCACTTGCTAAAAAATTAACCTTCTTAATTATTATATTTTATTCTACTTTACAGTTATGTAAAATTAATACAAATTACAATATCAATTATTTATTTGACTCTTTGAAAAGTGTTTGTTTTTGAAATCTAATTGTAATTGATATCTTATTTTAACGAATATAAATAATTCATACCATACATCATAATCTTATTTAATTACTTAAAAACATAATAATTAAAAGCAATATATCATAAATATTTTGTAAAATTGTAAAGTAAGCTAATTAATCTAATTAAAAGTACCCTAATATGCTTTTCTACCCTCATTTTTTTATGTTTTATGTATTGAAAAAAAATATATTTTAAACTCAAATTTAAAGAAAAAATATCCAATAATTTTATGAAAATGATTACAAATGCTTAAATAACTTTTAAGTGATTATTGAGTTTGCTCTTAATTAAACGTATTTATTCATTAAAGATAATTTATCCTTAAAAAATTTTAATAAATGGTCTTCAAATATCTATCTTTATCTAAAATTTCATAGAAATAGACTAAATTGAATTAAATTTACTATTATTTTTATAAAAATTAAAAATTATTATTAAATAAAAAATAGAAATTAAAATTAATTTGATAAATTACAAAAGAGAAAAATTAAAATTAATTTGATAAGAAATTTAATAATTTGGAGTTATAAAAATAATTAAAATTTAAGTTATTTAAAATATTTAACTTTTAAGAAAATAAAATATTAAATAATTTTCTACTCTAAATCACAATTAATAGCTAATAAATAAATAAATATTTCTTCAGGCATTACAGAAAAAATGTAATTATATTGATAGAACTAAATAAGATTTAAATTGTTTATTTTTAAATGTTATTTTTTTATATTCTGATGAAGATCGGTTTAAGATTTTAAATTTAAGTAGAAAGATAGAAAGATAAAAGTTGATTGATTTATTTAATTGTCCTATTATTTTTTATTACTCCTAAATAATTTATTTAAAAATTGATTTAAAGTATTTTCTTTTTAATATCAAGTTATTTAGCTTATTTTAAATTCATCGTATTATTCAAATATGATTTAGCTTTAGTAAAAATATGCTCTCAGGCTAGAAAAAATGGGAGTAAGTTCTCTTTGCTTCTTTTTCTTGTTCTGGTTCTCTATTTATGTTATATTGATGGTTATTAACCATTTAGGTCCTTCACTTTATTAGTCATAATACATTAACTCTCCAACAAATAGATGTATAGACGAATACTAGAATAAGACTTCAATGAATACAACCAAATTGCCCTATTATGTATGCTAAATTTCTCTAAAGCCAGTTGATTATGCAGTTAAGGATAATTTTTTAATTAGAATTGTAGCATTAGTCAATAATGAAATAGAATAAATAAGCTCTTAGGAGAAGTATCAAATTTAAATGAGCTAAGTTGTCTATGGCGCTTTGCAAGTAGATTAGAAAAGTAATAGCACCAGCAATTCTCAATACCAAAAAGAAATAGAATTTGATGAGACTTTTCCTAAAATAAAGGAAGATTCATATGACTAAAATTGGAAAATAATTCATAATAATCACACAAAGAATATAAGTTTTTATTGCAATAACAGCAGTATTATTAACAAGAAGTAAAATAATGAAGGATGCTATAGCAACCCCATTTTAGAAGAGGCCAGGGAAGACCTGAAGCAGGAATACATCTTATTGATCAAAATCAATAAATATCCTAATATTGATTAAAGCAAACTATCTTAAAATAAAACTAGATTATTGAATGAGTTTGAGAGAGGTAATCAGCTGAAAATGTTAAGAATTTTAGAATAAGATGAAAAAAAAGCAGAAGTAGATTTTAAAGAAGGAGATTAAAATCAAACAAGTGGAGAATAATATCAGTAAAAATAACCTGAAAAGAATGGAAATACAAGCAAATTTAGAAAGATTTTATTTTAGCTGAAATATAAAAACTCCAATCATCAACTAGAAATGATTATGAAATCACTTTATAGCATAGTCACTGCAGGATTTTTGATTTATACTTTGGTAAGTCTGAAGAATTTCTATGCAGATTAACTCATCAGCATTTAAAAATGGATCAGATATTTACTAGCATTTTTGTTAGTTTATAACAGTCCAGTTCACCTATTTTTCCCTTCAAATAAAATTCTGTAAATGGTAACTCGTACTGGTGAGCTTTTCTTCCTTTCTCTAATTATGTTTTTCTGGTTAAGCATTAAGTCTATGAATCGCCATAGCTAGAGTAGTACTCAGAATTAAGCAAAATCTTCTTTGAAAGGATTTAAGAATTTCTTAAAAATATTACTAGTATTTCTTCATAACGCTCCTAGAGTCATCTTATCTTTCTTCTTTATTGGTGGAGCTTCTTCTGTTTTGACAATTAGCAACAACAGAGATTTAGTAAATTTCGATAGCTTTGATTTAGTTCACAAGCTTGCTGTTTCAACTTTTTTTATTTACGCTCTTTGTATTGTTGCTGCTATGCTTAAGGTTTGCATTGAAAATACTATCGACACTAATTTCAAATTTCTATGCTATTTCACATATGCAGTTTTCTATTCATACGGTTATATGTGTTATTAGGAATTTTACATCCCTGAAGAAAATCATTCAACATACTTAATGCTTAACAAGGAGAGCATTCTTAACATTTACATTTATGTGATCACATACTTGTATTTACCAGTTGAAAACAAGAACGATGAATAGCAATATAATCTCGATCACCATGAAAATGAAGAAGAAGATGAAGATAAGCACCATAAACAAATTATAGGAGAAATTTACAAAGACATCGAAATGGATGAAACTATAAAAAATTAATCTCATATTCACAATGATTCAGCTGAGCAAAAAAAATAAAAAATATGGGAGTCAATTTAAAAGAGTATAGAAGACGAAGATGAACAATACGAAGAGAAGAAAGAAGATAATTCAGATAGTCACTCCTCCTCAGATGACGAAAATAATGCTTAAAAAAATTCATCTGATAAAAAAATTGGTAAAAGTGAAAATAAGTAACAACAAAGTAAAAGTTAGAAGCCCAGCAATGTAAGAAAGTAGAAATTTGTAGACGATGCTTAAGAAGAGTTAGATTAAAAAGAGTTTGTTTATGAATGAATAAATAAACTGTTAATTATTTTAATTTTAAAATTAAATTTATATCGTATTAGATCATTTCTTATGCACTCTGTCAAATATGCATGATTAAATTTACCAAAATATATTTTAACATTAACATTTTAATTCTTTAATTAGTAGAGAAGCAATTTAGTTAATTTAAAAGTAAATGTAATCACAATATAGAGATTCTTTTTTGTATATTTATTGGCAATATTAAAGATATATAATATGAGATAAAACCATCACTATGAAAATTAAAAAACTCTTCTAATATTGTTTTATATGTTTGAAATCTTTAATTTGATAATTAAAGCATTTTGATTGAACATTTTTAATTTAAAAAAAATTTTTTTTTTTTTGATATTAGCAATAATAGAAAAGTATTTTATCTAAAGTATTAAAACAAGTATTATTATCAATAAATTATGAAAGAAAATAATTCATAGTTCTAATTTTAAAAATGATATTTGTGGGTAAATATTTAAATGGGTCAGAATATAGGAGAATCAATTATCATTTATATATTTTTTTTATTAAATTAATATCATCAATTTTTTATTATAAATATTATTAACTCTTATATTTATTTTAGTATTTTAGTTTTTTTCTTAGATTTATTAATAAATAAGGTATAAAATTTTTTATCTGTAACAAAAAAATATAAACTGAACAAAAATATTTTTTGTATTTAATAAGAAATTAATATAAAGTTGTTATTGCATTTGAAAAAAAATCAATTTTTGTATTATGATCAGTATAAGTTTGAAATTTATGAATGAAATATGTTACTTGTACAACTTTATATTTTTTTTATGTTTATTTTTAATTAGAATTTATTCAATTTTTCAAAATAAATTGGCAATTCATAATATAATTATTTTCTATTTTTTATCCTCTTCAGAAACAGAAACAAAGTTTGGTGTAAAAATTTACTTATTTATTTAATCAATTAATTTTATTTTTAATTTGTAAAAAATACTTTGCATGATATTGTAATAAATTGGTTTGAATAAAAATAAATTAAAGATTTAATATAAAATAGAATTTTTGATGTGAAAAATTTTTTTAAATTCAAATATTTAAAAACAAAAAGATGTTCTTTTAATTTATTTAAATAAAAAATATGTATTGTATTATAAAAAAACTAGAATAAGTTCTTAAATTGTATTTATATTTCTAATTGATTTTCAAGCCTAAATAGAATTGTTAGAAACAAAGAAATCTACTGAGGATTCATCAATATATTGATTATTAGTATTCAAGATAACTTTGTAATTTTCAGAGTAGACACCTTCAATATTAGCTAAACTTATTCTTTTGTAGATTCCATACTCTTTTTGTTGAATATTAATGGTTGTTTGTTGGAAAGTTAAGCTTTTTTCTGCTGTTTGATAAGAATTAACAATGACTGCTCTATCTCTGTATAGAAGAGAGAAGGTAGAATTTTTTCCGGGTTAGATATCAACAATAGGTTATTATGGTAAGTTAGAGATAATATTACTTCCTTAATAGACTTCATCTTAATCAGTTACAAATGTGAGTACATTTTAAGTAGATAAACATACCTGTTTCACAGATTTATTTAAAGGATAAGATGTTTTCACTTCTTTAACAATTCCATTTACTTGTGTCTTAGCTAAGAAATATGTCTTAAAAAATAAAGTGTCATTGATCAAGTCAACAAAATCATTTGAGACACTTTCCAATTTTTCGATTACATATTATTATCTAGATTATTTGATTATTTAACCAGAGAGAATCTATTAATTTTCAAGGAAGAAGTAGTAAAATTGTACATTTTCAGGATTGTTATAAACAGAAACTTTTTTAATTCTAGAATCAAGAGTGGCAATCACGTTAATAATTATAACATATATGTCTTCTCCAATAGTATCTTAAAATTTTGACATAATGAATTTACCAATATTATGAGTTCTAACTATGAAGATGTCAGTTTAGTCACGAGCAGTTAGTTAATCAGGGGCTAGATAGAAAGTTACTTAATTTCTAGTATATCCAGAATAAAAAGTATATCCTTAAGGAGGACCTTTGTAGTTGATGTTATAGGCTTGCTATCCATAAACAAGTTGATGGTAATCCATATTTGGCACTGTTGATACAAGAGGGAATATGTCAGAACTAGCAAACTATTTTGCAGCCATTCTGAGAAAGTTATTTTGTGAATTACAGCTTGCAAAAGTTGAAATAATGCAAAATACTATCAAAGCAAATTAAATTTTCATTTTTTTTTTTTTTTTGCCAAATTAATATTCTTTAATTATTTTTTATTTAATTGTTTTCTAAATTTTGGAAAAGACTTTGTTAATTTATATAATAAATTTTGGTGAAAAATCCAAATTAAATAAAAATTTTATTTATGAATTTCAATTCAAAGATAATTTTACCTAAAATACCTTGTAATTGTTTTGAATTATATTTTTACAGATTTATCTTTTGTTAAATTGTAACATTACTCTAAAATCATCATAAACTATCAATTTAGCATATAATTCAAAGTTATAAATATCAGCATCCCTCCCCTAACTTCTATATTATATTTTTTTATAAGAAGAATAGTTTATCTAAGTATTGTCAAGGTAGTTTAAATATTAATTTTATTTTGTCAATTTTGTGTTTTTTTATGAATAAAATGAGAATTATTAAAAATTTAATAAAAGAAAAATTGGTTGTAACTATCTATGCATTATTGAACTTTTTTTACTTTAAAAAAATACAAACATAACTCTGATATATAATTTTAGCTAGATGTAATTCTTTTATTAATCAATAATAAAATATTAGTAAAAAATAACAAAATAGCAACAAAATTAAAAAAGTTATTGTCACTATATCTTTTTTTGAGTAATTGCTCTTTTCTTCATCTTTTTTCTTTTTATGTTTAACAAGTTCATGAGATGACTTTTGAGAGCTGTTCCATATGTCTGAGATGTTCACATAGTTAAAAATTATTGATTGTTAGTCTTCAGGGTTCAAACTATTTTGTTAAGGAAGTTAGTCACAATTGCTTTAGTTTATGTTTACACTTTAGAATAAAAAATTCTAACTTAAAATATCATCATGCACTTATCTTCTATTAATATCTGAGTCGTTTTCAGTAAAAATCTTATTTTTTTACTAATAGTTAAGCTACATTGTCATAGGATTACATTCACTAGTCTTTATGTTGCTCTAGCTCAAAGTAGATGATTAAATTATTTTGCTTTCAAAAATTTATTCGTCATTTTTTTAGTTTTGTTTTTATTCGTTTACAGATGAATTATCAAATTCACAATTTTAAGTATTAATCTATTAAAAATCACTTTTTTTTACAATATTCTTTTATTTGTTTTCAATACTAAAGTTTTGTTGGCTTTCCCTCACTTTTTGTTTAGCTTCTTAATCATTAGAAAAATTCAAACTAGATTGCTGAAGAGACTCATATTTTGTTTTTAGATCGATGTATAAGCTATGTAGTTCTTATATTAGTTTGCTTTGCTCTTGAGAATATTGCTAATATCTCCTTTTTTGTAGGTCAAGTTTGTTTATTATCAGTTAACTCTCTTCAAAGAGATTATTGTTTCCGTTTATAACACATGATTCAAACCTCTATTCTTTCTTTTTGCTCATATGAAAGTTTTTAAGTTACATTGGTGAATCATTCATTTTGTCTCCCAAACAGTCCATTGAATGTCTATTGGATTTTTTGAGCTTTTTTGATGGATCTTCAAAAAAAAAATTTAGAATATCCTAATTCTGATTAATTACGCTCTTTTCAAAAGAATTAGTGTAAATGTTACTTTCCAGAACATTTCCTTTTTGATTTTCTTTGTTATCAGAAATAATTGATTAATTATTTTCTATTAATTTAATAGCATCAGGTGTGGTTAATCTTTTTGGAGTAATGTATTTTTATTCCTAGAAGACATTAGATTCATCTTTCTTTTAACTTTCTCTCAAAACCTTTTCACAAAAGTTAAAATTAAATTATTATTCCGAAATAGCATTTTAGAATTAATTGCTCAAAGAGTACTCAGTTTATGATGAAAATGTATCATAACTCATTTAAAAAGAATTAAAAAATCTGTAAAAAAGAATGCTTAAGTTTAAAATATGATTTTCTTAAAACAAAACATTTTAACTTTAGTTTTTACTCACTAGCTAATTTTTGTTTGTTTGAGAGATTGTTGAGCATTTAGCTTGCGAGTTTTTGTATAGATTTTAAGAGAAATAGTTTTATGTTGAAAATGATTTTTAATGCTAATTGTTTTAAATTTAGATCTTTAAAGGTGATTGAGATTAAAGTTATGGCGAGCTACTTGTGTGTTTTAGTTCAGTTTGCAAATATTTTTCCAATTCATTATTTTTCTCTGTGCTAATATTTTCTGTTTAATTATTTGTTGATTGAGCTGTTTTGTAAGTAATTTCTTCATACCTTTGTAGATTTTCATTCGAGCTATTGTCGATAAAGTAATCATAGTTTAACACTTTGTGAATACTTTTAAAGGCAGGTTATGTTTTGTTTTGATCAATACCAAAAAATTCATGGCTAATAAAATCATTCTCTAAAATCAAGATTATTGCAAAGCATAGTCCTACTTCAAGCATTTACTATTCATTTAAATCCTCTCTAAGCTTAAGTCCTCTTTCTTGAAATTTCATTTGAAGATTAACTAAATATTCAAGTTGCTCTTAACATTAACAAAATAATTACAAAGTACTATTTTTGAGTAAACTATTTTTAAAATCTGAGTGTGAAAGGCCATTTTATTGCTGACTTTACAAAGATTTTGCTTAGCTATTTTCAAAACTATTTAGTAAATTTAGCATGTTAATCCATTTATTTTTATTTTATTCACCTGAGCATTAAATATTCTCTTTTTTTGTTGAATATAAAGTGCCAATCAATTAAGTAAAATCCATATTTTTATCTCTTCTAATTTTTTAAAATCAAAATAATTTAAAATTTTTAAATATTATTTGAAATTTTAGCTCAATTTTTGCTTTTCCAATTAAAATTAGGCTGAATTTTACTAATATCATAGTTAAAAAAATTCAGTTATTAATAAAAAATTTATAAAAACTTTCATTTTCAAAATAATGAAATAAATTAAATAAATTAAAAATATTTTATTTTTAATGAATTAAATGAATCAAATTAAATTTTTTAATTAAATAATTCTCATACTAATTTTTTTAAAATGAAGGACTAAAATAATTAAATTAAGCAATCAATACTTTTTTATTAAATTTACTAACTTCAACTAAATATTTCCTTTTGTCGAACAGAACACAAATCAATATTTTGAGATATTCATTTTTATATTTTCTCACTCTGCCAGCTCCAGATAAGCCTTGGTAACGAGTAATTATGGTAATTCAATATAAATTTAAACACTTTAAATAATTCTTATCTTATGTTGAATTTATTATTTTTGTACTTGGATTAGTAATTTAAAAAACAAAATAATTTCAAAACTAAATAAACTTGATCATTTTTGGACGTTTAATAATTTTAACATAAAATTCAAATATTTTTAAGACTTTTAATTTTCTTAGAAATGCATTTTGAGTTATTTCACATTTCAATAAATTTATTCTAAAATATTTCCAAGATTTTAATGAATATTTTGTTTATAAAAAAAATATTTTATTTAGCTTTTAACATTTTATATTTTTCTAATTTAATTATTTTTGGCGGATCTGATATTTGAATTACTATAAATAAAACGCATGAAATATAATAAAAAATAATAAGAATAAAAAAGCTGATTTGGCTGAAATGATTAAGATTGAAATTTGAAACCTTATATTTATTGCATATTAATATTTTTAATTAATCAATTAATTCATAGAAATTGATTGAATCATAATAATTACAATATTAAAAATATAGCAATTAATAGTGTTAATTAGGGAGAGTTTTTAAAAGCGAATAATTAACTAATTATCTAAATTAAAATGATTATTTAAGATAAGTTGGATCCTTCTGGGATGTTTTCAAAGGCCGGAAGACTATCTTTAGAAATGTATACTATGTTATAGGAGAAAGATTTTATATTAAATAACAAAAGAAAGATTTAGAAATTATCAGATATTCATATTTAATAATCTCTAAATTCTATGCATGCAAAACAATAACACGGAAATGAAAAACACAGAACATTTTAGCCTCGTGGTGGTAATGATACAACAAAGAGTTTACCAACAATTAAATAACCTTTTTTCAAGATGGTTTCAAGAGATTAATATTAGATTCTTCAGTCAAAACTTACTTCAAATAATCAAAAATTCGGAATGTACAATCCAAAATATCATTTAATTTACGAAAAGAGTCCTCTCTACCCTGATCTTGAAAGCCAAGATGTTAAATAAAGAGCGAGAGAATTCCAGTTGTAGAATTTGCATTTCTCTTAATCAGCCAAGAGGCTCAAGACAATTTAATAAAAAAAGCACTAGTTATAATAATAACAATAGATGTTGCTTTAGCAGTAGATTTAAAATGAGAGTTAGTTAATAAATAACAATAAATCTATAATTGCTTCTTAATAAATGTAATTAAATGCGTCTCAAGTTGCAGCTACTACTGCAGCATAGTTGTAAAGTCTCAATCAATCAGCCCTCGTTTAGTAAAGTGCCCTTAATCAATCTTCTATTCAAACAAAAAGAGTTTTGAATAATTCTATCTCAGATTCTTCTATCCTTGGTATAGACTTTGATAAACCACGCAGTCGTGTTGTAGGACCAGTACAATTTGAAAAATAGCAAGGCAGAAAACCTTTAATGGCATAATCAATACCACATGATAAAAGATTCGAATATATTGAAATTCCCTCAATTTATTCTAAGAGCCAGCATTTACCAAATATATCTTTCGAAACTTAAAAAAGAAGTCAGTAAGTTTTTGGATCAAAAACAGGAGGCTTAGACTACAATGTAAACTATGATTTAGTGCACCCACGTAACAGTATTGGAGTGTTGGATTATTCTAAATTATCACCCAGAAAGCCATAGACTAAGCCAGTTTACACTCTTAACGAGTCTATCAATGATGATTATGTTTTCTCACTTGCACGTTCTAAAAGTTAAATTTTAAAGAAGGTTTCTGTTCCAAAATTTGAGAAAATGCCAGGAAGAGATCGCTCTTTGCATGAAACTAAACTTGAACAAATAGATATCGATATTAACCATTAAAAGTCAAGGCATAAATGATTTTAATAATTCCTTATATCATAAATTACTTATGGTTTATATAAAAAATCAGTCATACAAATATAAATATAGTCTTTTCTAATAAATTATTTATGACATTAAAATATAACTTTTTCTGTATAATTTTATGCTAGCATTCTACCAAGAAATTTATTTTTGCATTTTGTTTGTTTATTGAGTTATCAAATATTTAGTCTGGTTTTATATAAAATTTTCTATGATAAAAATAAGTTTAACATATAACTAAATTTTTTATTTTTGTAATCCTTAAAAGGAGTTTTATGAATAGCTTATTGTTAATCATTTTGAATTAAATATTAAAATATTTTTTTATTTTTATAAAATGAATGATTTGACTTATAAAAAAAAAGCTGTTTAAAAATTATTTTCTTTAATAATTTTTCATTTTTTTAATTTTTGATAAAAGTTTAATTTTAATTTTTTCATTTGAAAAATAATTGAAAATCTAACAAATTTTTAAAGAGAAACCTTTAAGAAAAAATATATTTTAGATTCAAAATTAAAATATATTTTAAGATAAAAGTTAGATAAGATAAATTAAAATTTATATTTGATAACAAAATTGAATTAAATCTATAAAGTTAAATCACTTATAATTTCTTTTATCGTAATTTTATTGTAAAATAAAATACTAAAAATTTTAAAAATAACTTATAAAAATTTAAAACTTGTGTAATAAATAGGTAAATTTATTATAAATGAACTAAATAAGTGTTTATTTTATTAAAAGCAATTTAAAACATTTAGGTAATCCTCAATATTTATTTTGTTTGTAATAAAAAAAAAGTATAAATTAAATCAACTTGACTACTTTTTAAGTTGATATTTTTTGTCTAAATTTGAATAAGTTTTTAATATTTAGTAAATTTACAATCATTTTATATTAAACTTTATTAATTTAAATTAAGTAGAAACAATTTATATTTCTTGCAATAAAATAAAATAAATTAAATTAATTAGATAATTTACAGTTGCTTTAAGTTGAAAATATTTTTATTAATTAGCATATTTTATATTAATTTATGTAAAAGTATTAATTTATTTTAATTATATAAATACTCATACATACATACATATTCATAAAGCCTTAAAACTTAAATAAATTAAAAAGAATAATTTTTAGAAAGAATCCATTTTTATGAAGCTAAGGATATTATATGAAGAAAATATAATAACCTTAATTATATACTTTATGTATGAGAAAATATTTTATAAAACTATATTAATTTTTGAATGCATTTTGTGTGAAAAAAATATCCTAGCTAAATGATTAGTATTTATTTAGAATTTTATTTATTTTTAATTTATTTATAGTATATTTATTTATTTATATTGGAAGATATGTTAAAATTGTCATTGCAATTTAATTGAATAGAGCAGATAGAAAAACATGGTTAGTCAAACTCAAAAATAAATGCTTGATAAATATTACTGAGATCCATCCTATGAAATTATTTAGTAAATTATAAGATACATACTTACTTTATCTTAATAGGAATCAATAAAGGAAAAGAGAAGAATGTTAAAATACATTAAGAATTTACAATAAAAATATTTGTAATAATTAGAACAAAAGGTCAAATAATTATTACATTCAATAAACTTAAGAAAAGAAATAATAAAGGAAAAAAGAAATGTCAAAGGCTTACTATTTCGTCAAAAACTTTAGCTGGGCTGAAGTTTCCAATTTATTATGCTACGGTACTAAGTATCCTACCGTCCTTAACCATTAATAAAAGGTCACTCGTCTCTACAGGTGCGGATTTAAGATAAATTAAGCAAAATTCTGTTTAAAATTAAAAATTTCTTAGGGATTAATCAAAAGCAAATTGAATTCATATCATTGAATACACTTAAAACGATATCGCAACTATAATATTGTTGTTTTACAAATTATGCAATAAAATAATTAATAAGAACAAATAAAATTATACATTTTATGAATAACAAACGCAAGAATATTTTTAATATTTGATCATATTGTTAAATTAGATTGATTCATTTTTAAAATATATAAAATGCTATTACAATCTGCAAATAATACAAATCAATTAGCTGATAATCCTCTAAGAGATTATGTTTAATGAAATTAGGAATTAATTTAAGTTAATAAATAATATAGCAACTAATAATTCCTTATTCATAATAGTAATTTATTTATTTTTGAATTAATTTCTATAGAGCCACTTTGAGAAGAGTTTATGCCCATCAAGTTGAAGGTTACAAGACTGATTTCAAACAATACAATGAAAATATTACAGATATTGGCAAAGATTTCAACAAAATGTTAGCATTAAAGCCTGAATCATTGGAATTGTAAGCTTACTTTAAGAAATACGAAGATTTACAAGAAGAACTCTTCGACCCTGCTATGATTATTGGTCAGTTTTTCGAAATTCAATTAATTTTTAGCAAAGATTCTATCAAAAGAATACAAATAACTTAACACAAGATATACATCTTTCTATCTACCTTTCAAAATAAATGAATCTATTTTATGTTTTATAAATCATTTTTAATATTAAATAATAAACAGATGAATCTAGACCTTATGCTGCCTCTTCTGGAAGATATTATATTTTCGATGACTACGTAAATCATATTTTATATTTTATCAAATAGCAATTTAGTAATAATTTTTTGATACTTTTAATAGCTCCTTAAATTCGATCCTTTTGGTTTCTATTCTCCTAAATTGCTCTCTGAAAATAGACCAGAAGAAGCCATGCCTTTCTATGAAGATTATCCTCAAAATGACTCTCACTGGAATCTCTGGGAACAATTCCCCGAAGGTAGAATAAAAAAATAAATAAAATAAATTAATTTTATAAATTATGAAAAGATTTTGAGGATTCTAATGCTGAAAGAGAAGCCATCTTAAAATCTAACAAACATTGAACTCTAAGAAAAGAAGGAAAAAATATAACATACTAATGAATAATAAATTAATTATCTACCTTATGGTCTATAATAGTATTATTACTATTATTTTATACAAATTCTATGTAATTAAAAGTAAGTAATAGTATTATTATGTTTAGTTGACAGAATGGTAGTCTTTGTTGTTCTAAACACATCCATTAATCTTTCAATAAGCCATCCTTCAAATTCACTTATTTCTTTTAATTATAAAATCAAAAATTTTTCTTTCAATATATTTTATATAACTTGAACATATTATGAATCAAACATATTTTGTATTTTAAAAATAAATTGTTCAAATCTATGAAAAAAGTTTTAAATGTTAAGTTTAAATTTTAAATAATTTAACTAAATTTTCAAAAAAATAAATTATTAATCAGAAAGTCGCTTAAATTAATTTGAAATTTTCAAAAAAAGTAAATGATTTAAATAAAATAAATTTCAAAGAAAATTGGAAAACAAACAAATTTAAAAAAAAAGAAAATTTTTTTTAATAATTGATTATAATATTGAAAAAATTGTTTAAAATAAGATAAGGATTTGTTTAAAAATTAACAAAAGTAAATTTATTAAAATAAAATAATAAATTAAAAAAAATGAGTTAAAGTTAATATTTATCTAAAAATAAATGATGACTAAAATAGTTATCAAAAATGAAAGCTATTTAATTTAAAAATATTGGATTTAAAATAAATTAATTAAAAACATGTTGAATAAAGTTAATTAGAATAAAAAATTACAAAGTAAAATTAATATTTTAAATTTATTTAAAAAACATAATAAACATATTTAGTGAGTATCACACTCTTCATCCCAGCTTTTTTATAAATATTACAAATTGTTTAATACATTTACAATGTATAGCATATATCTTTATATTAATTTGATATATATTAATTAAATATCTAACTTATAATCCAGTTTTTTTATAAATATTTAAGATTTTTTTAATATAATTATATAGATTTTTAAATAATGTAAATTTATTAATGTAACTTTTTTTATTTTATATTTTTTTTAACTCATTCACTTTTAACAACTCTTATCTTTCATCTCTGACTTTTTTGCAATGGTTGTATTTAACTTATTATCTTTAGAGCAATTTGAAATCAAAAGTATATCAAAATTATATTCTATTCTTGTTATTTTTAATTTTAATTAAGCACAAATTAATATTTGATTAATCAATTTATATTGAGTTATTCATTCATTCATCAGTTTAATTGAATCAATTTTTTTCTTTAAATTTTAAATAAATTACTTTTTAAAACTCAAACATTAAATTCATAAACTTTTTTCAAGATTTTTTCTAAAAAGTTGGTGCTTGACTTGACCCAACTGCGAATGATTATGTTGTTATATCTCTCATATTCAAAAAACTTCAAGTAAAAATCAATTTTATCTTTAGGAGGAGGAAAAATTCTCTCGAAATGTCCTGTTCTATAG
Source organism: Tetrahymena thermophila SB210 (assembly GCF_000189635.1). Lineage (NCBI taxonomy): Eukaryota > Ciliophora > Oligohymenophorea > Hymenostomatida > Tetrahymenidae > Tetrahymena > Tetrahymena thermophila. The sequence continues at coordinate 25,352 of NW_002476482.1, read as the reverse complement.
TTCTCTTCGTCTGTTTCAAAAAGCATATTCCAATCTTCTGGTGAAAGCTTTTGCAAACAGTTGAATTCATTTAAATCTGATAAATCTTTTAAGTTTTTAGAAAATCCTCTTTTTTAATCAGATACTCCTGGAATCTTTTTTCTTTGATCTTCTTCAAACTTTCTTTTATCATAAGGCTAGATTCCTATCAAATTGAATGTATCACATACTAAAGTATGCTTTATTCTTCTGTCTAAAGGAGAAGAACTGCTTAAAGATGGACGCACATTTACTTCAAGCAACCAAGGCTTTAGGGTATCATCGATTAATATGTCAAAGCCATACAATTCAAAACAATTTGTTCTATGATTTTCACATTTTACATACTAATCTGTCATATATGGCTCAGTTGCAATACAAGTTTTAATTACAATATCTTTTATTCTGTCCCACAACTGAGCAGTGTTAACTCCCATCTCTGTGTATTTTCTAAATAGAGCTTTTAATGACCACTTCGAGCCTTCACTATCTTCATTAGCATCCTTGTTTTTCTTGAAGTTAGGATTATTTTTATTAAGTGAGTAATTAGTCAAATGCACATATCTTTTTGAGAGTTCTTTTGTATTAGTTGAATATTTTTCAGTCGCGAAACGAGTCAAACCATCATCGAAAATGTATATCCTAAGAGGATCATATGAAGTGACTAAAACATATATACGAAGATCATATTTTAATCCATCAATCAAATGTGGATTTGCTACATACTCACAAATAATGTATTCTTGCTTTCTTTATACTTTGCTTCTCTTTGATATCATCTTTATATTTTTTCCTTAGGCCTAGTTGCTAGGCTTCATAATCCACAATTTTCCTTTCTCAGCATCATCTCTTTTTGCCAAAAATCTATCCCAATCTGATTAATGTTACAATATATAAGTATTTGGAATAAAGTCATATTCTTATGGAAATTTTCTTTTAACTTTAGACAAATTTTTCCACAAGCAGTCCTTTCTCCCCATATTCCAATACTATGGGAAGTGGTTAATTTTTTAATATTTAATCATATTTTTTACTCTATTATCTCTTCCAGTGCTCCATACCATATTCCAGTCATTATCTTCAGTCTCTCTAATACCTGCATACTAAAATGCATGTCCAACACACCTATTTAAGCTATTAGTGGTCACCTTAAACCTTTAAAAAACAAAATTTTTTTTAATTTCTTGATTATTCAATATTTTCCATAGCAAAAATATAACAAAAATTTACAACAACATCAAAAAAAAATGAAAAACAACTAAATGATTTCATTACAGCTTAAATACTTTAAAAAATAAAAATTTACCTCATATCAAACCTTTTTTCTTCATAATCGGTTGCTACAACTGTTCTAGAAGAGTTTCTGATGATATCTCCACATTAAGGAGGATAGGGAAAGAATACGGTCAAAGGACGGTTTTCATACACACTTTTTAATAGTAAGAGCTTGTTATATCTATTTGGTTGCAAGACTGGAGGTTAAAATGAAGCAGAGCATTCTGTTGATGGTTCATATGCTGAATTAATCAATGCTTAGTCGATGCTATCTTCTAAGTCATTCTCATCCTCATCTTCATCTTCATCACTATCGACATCTAAATCTTTCGATGAATCGCTATCACTGTTGTTTTGATTTTTCTCTTCATCATCGTCATCTTCTTCATTTTTATTAATATTTTTTTTAAACACAAACACTTTTTTGGCTTGATCACCTTCCTTTTACTCTGATTGATTAATACCATATTTTTATATTACTGTTTATGATTTTGGAGAAGCTTTTTCGCTGTTTATTCCGACTTTGAAATCATTCTTATTCAAAGTACTAACCTTTTGCTGTTATTACTGCAACTCATTTCTCATATCACCAGCAGGATCAAAATATGTTTTATCTGTGCATTTCAAAATGATTTATTCAATTTTTTCTTCCTTCTGCTTTTTTGTAAAAGAATAATGATTCTTACTCTTCCTTATGCTCCCGTAATTGCTATTGTAACTATTTTAACTTTGATACATCTAAATCACATTTTAAGTTCGATTAAGAATTTCATGAGGGTTTTAAGACCTTGACGTCCTCTCTGCTAGAGATTTTTTTACAGCTGAATAGCTTTTGCTTATAATTCTCTCTTTTTCATCTTAAATATTATTATTTGGCTAGAAGTCTATTGTTTTTTCTATAGAAGATGTAACCATAAGTGGATTGTTGGCAAAATTCGTATTTGTGATACTTTATTTTACAATAACTCTATTTTTTTTTTAATTTTAAAAATAAAATTTTATTTTCAATCAAATTTTAATGTAAAATTTATAATTTTTACTCTCTTTCTTAATAAATTTGCTTGATAGGGCTTTCCTGTACTTATAATACATTTTTTAAAGCTGGATCTTACTATGAAATTGATCTTAATTTGAACTATGCATTTGATTTTATGTATTTGAGTGGCGAAGATATCCTAAATAGTTCAGCTTGTTTTATTTACCTTTTGGTTTCACTAAATTGCATCTAATCAGGAAAGTTTTGTATTTTTTTTGATTTTTTTTATTCCAAATTGCTGCTTTAAGGAGTGAACTAATCTCCATTTTCAATAGGTTCCAATCTTTCTATATTTTATTCTGTTTTATATACTGGGTTAAGAGTTACTCTCTATAGTTTATAATCCTCTTATTGGAAATCATAATTGTGACTACTGAAAGGAGCTTATATTGTAATACTATCTGACAACCTTTTGTTTGGATTATCGCAATGTATTCCAAATGACTAATTTTGTAATCCAATAATCTCTTTTTGAATTTTCCCTTCATTTATACTAAGATTTCTCTAATTGTGTTTACTTGAATCATCAATATTTAAACTTGTATTAGTTTCTTGCTAGTTGCATTCAATTTCTTAAATTAAAGCCTTTTCAGGTTACTCAAGTTAATTTATATTTTCAGCATTTGCATAGCTTTAAGGATCCAAAATTCTTTTCCCTGAGTTGAGCTGTACTAGCTCTTATAAAGGTCTAACGTAGTAAGTTGAACGAGCGAATATATCTATTTTTTAGGGTTATGATGATAAAAGGGAATTGCTTGCATTTGAGCCATAGTACAAAGTTTTATTTTGTAAAACACTTTACTAAAACCCATTTATCTTTTACTAAATATATGGGTTAACGTGGTTGGAGCTGGATCTTAAATGTGATCCTTTATTTTGATCACAGAAAATATTATGTTAAGGATTGATGCCTTTTAATTCGCAGTTAAATAATTGCTAAGATACTTGCTAAGAAAGATTCCTCTTTACTGCTGCGGAATAGTTTTTCTTTTTAAAATATCCATTTTAGTGATGAAATGAAAATATCTAATTCGGATTATCTTTTTGCACTCCCAATGCCTCTAATTTTATAATTTGATTATTTATTATTTGCTATTAAGGTCTTTATGGCGATTCGCTAATTGCTACTTTTTAATGATGCAGTTGATGCTAATAGTTGCCATTCGAAATAATGCTGGTGTGGCCTTAAAAATTATAACCATTTAACTATATTTATTAAGAAGCCTAACCTTAAATTTATGAATGTGGTCTTTCTATTGAACTTGTATTTTATTAATTTGACTTCGTTGCCGATTGGCATATCTATTAAGCTAATTACCATGCTTAATTGTTACTTTAGAGGTAGCTATTTACTCTTATAGGTGAAGAGTTATTCATTTGAGATATAATCTAAATTAATGCTCAATCAATATATTTCTTGAATGTTGAATGATAAAATGACCCTAAATATTTGGGATAAAATACTATCTAAGTATATTTGATAAGTTTAAAATAAGCTCAATAATATATTCTTGATGCTGAATAAGTAAATGAGCTAAACTAGTTTGTTTTGCTTAATTAGATATAAACTGATTTGATTGAATATGTAATATTTATTAGAGTTTAATAATAAATATTGTTAATTGTTTTGCTAAAACAATTATATATACCATAAAATCTAACTAAATCAATAATTACCAATGCTTAAAGACCTATTTATTTTCTTACAAGGTAGATTGCACAATTCAAACAAAAATATAATATACCACCTAATGTAAATCACAAATCTTATCTTGTATTTTTCATCCGCAGCCAATACTTTATTTTATTTCTTATCTTTTTTTCTCACTCTATCCAACCAGGTTTTTAAGAAAGTAAAATTAAGTTTTTTAACAAACATTTCAAGAAGCACATATTCACTACGATTTTTTTAAAAATATAAAAAGTAAATAGAATTATTGAATTCATACTTTTTAATTAATTAAATCCAACAACAAAAAATAAATTTCCAATTTGATATTTTTATCACATTTTTCTATATAAAAAGTATTTAGTTAATTTTATTAATTAAAAAAAGCATTTGGTCTACAAAGTATAAATTAATATCATAAATTTAATAATATTAGTTAAGCGTTTTAAATATAATTTAAATCAAAGTTTTTAACTAAATTTTAAATATTATTTGTAATATGTATTATTAAAATTATCTTAAAATTAACATCAAATAAATTAATACCCTTCAAATATAAACGAAAGTATTCCCAACTTTTAAAATAAATAAATGTATTAATATATCAATATTAATTAATTAAATCAAAAAATACTTAAATAATAAATTAAAATCATTCGTTAATAAATTATTTATTTATTTCCTTACTTCTTAAAGGATTTAAATCTATTTAATGAAAAAAAAAATATGTCATAAATTAAACTCAATATTAATATAATTTGAATTAAAACAAATAATAAAAACATAAAATAAAATTTTTAAAATTATTTAATTTTTAAAAATTGAAAGTTTCTTGTTTCATAAAAATTTAAAAAGATACTGAAAAAAATAAATAAAGCTTATTTTTATTTTAAAAAAATATTAAAATTAGTTAACTTTACTTTATTTTATGTTAAATATTCTATCAACTTTAATAATTTTATTTAAAAATACAAATAAATTTTATAAAAAAAAATAAAATCTATTTTTTTAATGAATATTTTATATTTCTTTTAAAACGAAGTGCATATTGTAAAAAATACTTAAGATTATTACTTGATCATTATTTTTGAAGGGTTGAGAGAGAAGATATTTATTTATTTGTGTGTTTATCTATCAAAATAAACAATGCATGCTTTTTTGATGTTTGTTAATTTATTTATTTCGTTTGATTTGATATTTATAAATATATCAAAAAAGATATTTTTTGCAATAAAATAGAGAACTTTCAAGATAATTTATTTTAGTTATGTCAGGAGCAATCAGATAAGTTAGCAATTTCTTTAGCAAGAATAGTCCTACTATTTGGCATTTCAGAATATCAAACTCATTAAGTAGTTAGGTGTAAAATTTTAGAAGCAGAAGAGCATATTTAGATGCTCGAATTATTCAAATACTTATTGAAATTACTCATACGCTATAATTTATCTCGTTTATGCTATAAATTTTTTAATTTAATTCATAGATTAGAAGATAACCTATAGTACTTGAGAGCTATGAGACACAAGGAAGGATAGGTTTTTGCTTTGTCTATATCTTCATTTTAAAGTATGTTGGTTATTTGTTGATAATAAGTGATATCATTAAGTTTTATGCTTATCATAAGCTCGCAATTCAATATGCAAATAAAATTTTCATTTATAAATAAAGAATCTAGAGATACTCCCAGAGTCATCACATTTTACGAAGCTCTTAGATAAGCTAGCGAAAAATTGAGGTTGCTTTTTTATTCAAGAATCCAGTTTAAATTTTAACATTTTATCCATATAAAGAGCACCATTATACACATTTTCTGAAGATTAAGCTTTAGGAGATTCTTACTTATTATTGAGCTTAGGTGAAACAGTTACTGCAAGTAAAAGAATATTAATGGAAAAAATAATATAATAATTTTATTTGTTAAAAATAATAATTAGATCCATTCAGCATCATAGGAAGTAATTGAATTTAATCGCATTAATAATTCAAATTTGATGAAGTGTTATAATTAAAATATGAATTACAAAGGATTTAAGCATTATTTCTAAATACATAACTATAAATTATTAAGGTATAAATAGCAGAATTAACTATATCAGCTTTGAAAAGCTCTTTGAAAGACTTGGAATCAAATACGATATTTACAGTAATAATACATATCTTACAAGCTTTATATTTAATTAAATAATTTATTATACCTAAAGCAAGCTCTTCCCCTGCTTTCTTACCTTCAAGAAAGCCTACTCCTTCTGATATTCAGTTGGCTGAATAATCAAACCAAGAAGTTTTAGAATCAATTTAAAATCTTATTTTACAAAAAAGAGGAAAGCACTTTGAAAACAAAGTAAATATTTGAGTTTATTCTAATACTAATTGTGAAATTAAAATTATAATAGGGAATATCTAGGGAACAAGCTAAAAAGGAAATTTTAAGTGGTTAAACATTTACTGCATAACAAGCTCTTAAAAATGGGTATTAAATAATTAAACATAATCATCTAAGATTGTTAAAATTTTATTTTTATGAACAGTTTGATCGACTAAATTGGTACCTTTTACGAATTTAAAGATTCTATGTACTCTCATCATAAAATAAGAACACCTGAGAGATTCCCATAAAAAACTTAGATTATCCCAAAAATTAACAAAGATATTTTGATCTTAGCTGAAATGTCTTAAGAAATAGAAATGATTTTAAGTTCTGCTCCTTCAACTGCTACAAATTAATAAATTGTTTAATCTGCTGAAGTCAGACTTGCTGAATTCTTCACTAGAAAGTTAAAAGAACCTGAATTTTTGATTGCTTTTGAAAACTATTTATTAAACGAATTTGAGCAACAAAAATCTATGATCGAAAGAAAATAAGAATTAATAGAAATGCTTTCTTGAATTAATATAAATGTCCTTAATTCGTTTTTAAATGTGTTTTACAGCTTCTCTCAAAAACCATGAATTCCATTTAATTTACTGCACTTTTTTTCAAAATTTTATCTATTATATATATTTTTTTATCTATTATAAATATTCTTTTATCAAATTTTCAATTAAATTTAATAAAAGCTTTAAGCTTAAAATAAAACTTTAGATTGAAAATCTAAATTATTTTAATAGTAACATACATTTTTTAAAACTTACATTAAGAAATATCATTAATATTATAAATTATCTATGATATTATCATAAATTAAAAGTTTATTTGTCTTTGATCTAGCAAAAACTCATATTTAATAACTAAAAATGATATTTAAAAGGTTTTATAGCTCTCAAATAATTTTAATTAATATTTTCTTACTTTTTCATAATCTATTTATTTATTATAAGTTTCTATATATTCTAACTATAAGCAAATATCTAAGCAACACATCTATTTAATTTATTTTCTTTCAGTTGTAATATCTTATGGATATTTTATTTGTTTATATTATTTTCTGTTGAAAAACAATGATTTATTAATAACTCAATTTTAATTAGCCATTCAACAGATTTTATTATTAACACTCACAACTAGTTTTTACAAAATTTTGTTTGAATTAAATAAATTCAAAAATATAAATTAGTTTTTGATACTCTAAAAACAAATTGTTTCAAAGAAAAAGATTTTTCCTTTAGAATTAATAAAATATTTTTCAGTTAATCAAAAAACTTGAATGAACAGATATAATTAGTATTCATAATAAGCTTGCGGCGGTTTTAGCTAAAATACACTCATGGGTAAATAGATAAAATTGCTAAATAAAATTTTACATTTTATGAATACAAGTCATAATTAATGAAAGTAGTAAATAAATTTTTGATTTTTAGGTAATTGGATGGAAGAGAGACTTGCTCCTAAATAACCATTCAGAGATATAACATTAAAAAAGGTGAAATTTAGCTTTTACTTAGTTTCAAACTAACTAAATTTTAAACTTTTAAAAAGTTAAGAGAAACTGATAATGCTATTAGCACTTATGTTGACAATGGTACTTTGTTACCTCTAAGAAGATTGGAAAGAAACTCTGCCTGGCAAACTAAAGAGAATATTCCTAATGATAACTATGTAAATTTTAACTCAAACATTATATTATAATCAATTCATTTTATCTATTAAAGAAAGAATTTAGAACCACAAACTAAACATTTTTTGATAAAAAACTGTTGAATAATTATTTTGAAAATGGAGATTGTAGAAATATTACAAAGACAATTCAAGAAAAGAAAGATATGCCTGAAATTAACACAATCACTATGATGACTCATAAAAGTAATAGCTACCACTTAGTAGGAAGACATAACATCAAGTAGCTTGAAAAAGAAAGAACTGCAAAGCAAAATATAGGAGATTTTGGATCTACTTTACGTAAACATGATGAAATGCATAGTAGATTGTAAATATAAATTATTTAATTATTATTTTAAAATCAAATTTAATGAGTAATTTTATGTATATTTAAAATAAGTTTGGATATGACAAGCTACTAATAATCTTTTTCTAGACCCTTAAAGTAAACACCTAATGACATGTAATCGAAGTAATAAAAAGAATAAAATTAACCAGCTGGCTTAAGTATTTAGGCTAGCAAACCTCCTGATTAATAAAGAAAGAGATTGCTCTCATTATAAACTGGAGAAAAATTTTAAGAAGGTATTAATCATTTTTTGAAAATTTGAAATCATATTTGAATTTAAAAATAATAGAGTAAGACCCTAAATATAACACTACTTATTAAAGATCTTGGGTTCCAATTAAAAACACAGGTTTACAAGAGGCCAAATAAAATTTACAAAGAGACAGGACTAAAAATTTCTCAGTTGGAATTTCTTCAACAGTTGGGTTAGAAACTTACTTAAAAAATGTTTCTTAAAGATAATCTGTAGATAATGCAACAAGTTTGCCAATAGGAGGTATTTTAATTATTTCTTGATTATTTAGTTTTTAAAAAATATTTATAATAATCCTATAAAAAAGATGGAGAGTTTAGTTAAAATGCTAAGAGATAAAATACTCCAGGAGAATTTAGAAGAATAAGATCAGATATTACTAGGGTGATGAATACATCTTTATCAAAAAGATGAAATAATCGAAAAAATATTTTAACTAATTAAAAATTTATATTAAAAAAGCTATATAAAGTAAATAAAAAGAAATAAATTCCTATGAAAATAAAGATTAATAATTAATTAAATTATTTCAAGAAATTAAAAAAAAAAAATACTAAAAAAATAAAAAAATTTTAGAGTAATTTGTTTTTCTTTTACCTAATTTCATTAATAAAATTGTAATGTTTTTAAAAGTTAAGCATTTTTACAATTTTAAAATTACATTTCTTTGTTAACAAAAAATTAATAATAAGTATCAATTTTTTTTAATAAATATCAAAAAAATTAATATTTTATATATGTAAATAGTACTAGCAAAATATTGTAAGCACATGATTTTGATAAAAGTATTAATTAAAGACTACAAAAAAATAAAATATATTGATAGAGTGATATTTTTACTAAATTTACATTCTTCAATAAACATATTGTTTTTATAAATATTTTTTCTATTCATAATATTTGTAAATTTGTGTTAGAAAAAGTAAAAATGAGGATGATAATTTTACTATTTTTAATTAATATCAGAAAAACCTTCTAAGAATAAGCCTATTAGGGTAAAATTATTTTAAAAACAAATATTTTATAATATTTATTATTAAATATCTAAAAGAAAGAAATATAATTTTAGTTGAAGAATACACAAATGACTAGCTAAAATAATTTAAATGTGTAGATTCAGTAGATTATGAATATAATTAAGTGTAATGGATAAATAAAGAACCTATTTAATAAAAGATTATCTTTTTTTAATCAAATAAACAAATTCCTCCTCATTTTAAACTAGAAATAAATATTGATTTTTTATTATTTAATGTGAAAAAAAATTTCAATTTATTTATAAATGAATAAAAATATGAAATTGTTTATGAGGATGAATCTATTCATATGATTAAATGCAGTAATGATAAATCAATACCACCTTCGCTTAATGATTCTGATGAATTAACATTAAGTAAAATATTAAAAATTTTATTTTTAGTTAATTTTTAGAAATAAATTAGGTAAGTTCTTATTTACTCCTTTCAAGGATGAGAAAATTGAGATTTCAATTGATTTAGAAGAAAAAGTATTTGTTGGTATTTAAAACTTAAATATAAATATCTTGCCCTGTCATCCATCTTGCTTAGAATGTAGTGGACCAGAAAAAAGCTAATGCACCAAATGTTCTAAAAATAGTCCAATAAATGGAAAATGTTCAGACTGTAATCTTTACTTTTAAGATGGTTAATGTGTAGACACATGCGATGAATCAAAATAATTTTTTGCTTATGACTAAATATAAAAGGTTTGTATCTATTCATAGAATTGTGAAAAGTTTGATAACGGATCTTGTATTTAATGTAATATAAAATATCAATACATTTTTAATGGAGAATGTGTTATTAGTTGTCCTATAGGTTACACCTACTCATAAGATTCTAAAATCTGCTAAATTGATAAATAATATATTCAAACCGGATAGTTAAAAGGTATCAATTTTAAATTTAAATTTATTTACAAACAATTTTAATGTATTTTATTTTTATTAAAAGCTATTGGAATAGTTGAAGCATTTTATAATAATTATTTTTCTGATCTAGAAGTAAATGCTTTAAATATTAAGACAAGCAACTTTCTAAATTAAAATGAATTAAAAAGGGTTACTAATAAATGTGGCAACAAGAAATTTTTAGGAGGATTCTTAGCTAATAAGTTTAATAGCTAAATAGAATTTGAAATTATTTCAAATAACTGTAAAACTGTCATATTTTTATTTAGTTTTACAATTGTAGATTTTATATCTGATATGGAATTAGATACTTTTGCACTTTAATTAAATGATTAATCAGAAAATATTTTACTATCTAAATAATAATATGAAAAGAATTAGTTGTGTGGTGATAAAACAAAAGAAGAAAGAACTTACAAGTACTCTAAAACATATACTATAGATAAAACAAAAGGATAAATTTAGAATATCAATGTAAAAATAATTAATAATAATAATAGTATGAAGGATAAGGAGAACACAGGATTTAATAAGAAAAATAAGTACCCTTATTTTGGTATCTCAGGTTTTACTGTTTTCTGTACTTAGGATCTATGTGATGAAAACTGTTTGGAGTGTAATTAAAATGATTAAAGTGTATGCTTAAAGTGTAAAAACGGTTACTGGTTAAATTAAAATTAGAAATGTATTGAAGAAACAAAATGTGATAACTAAAGTTATTTAGATGATTTACATAAATGCAGAAAGTGTAGTGATGAATTATAAAATTGTTTAGAGTGTGAATCAAATAAATAATGTAAAAAATGTTCTAATTCTTTTATTTTAGAGAATGGAAAGTGTGTGTGTGATAAAGAAAGTTATTTAAAAAGCTAAAATGAATGTGTAAAATGTTCAAGCTCTATTCCTAATTGTTCTTAATGTTCTTCAAATTCAAGTTGTATAAAATGCAATACAGACTATCAATTACATAATAATCAATGCTTTTCTTGCAAGAAAGAATAACTCATTTCAAATAATAATTAGTGCTAAAAGTGCTTAATTGAAAATTGTAAAGTTTGTTCAGAGTCTACTGAAAAATGTGAGGAATGTGAGAGTGGTTATAAATTAAATCAATAAAAATGTGAAGAAGTAAAATGTGAATAAAATTAATTTTATAATTATTAGAGCAGTGCTTGTGATTTATGCAATAATAAATTTGAAAATTGCAAAGAGTGTAATTAAAATGAATGTAAAAGTTGTAATGAATCATTCTATTTAGATAAATCTGTTAACAAGTGCTTTAAAAATTGTCCATAAGGTACATTTTTAAATGATAAATAATGTGAACCATGTAAACAATAATACTGTTTAATGTGTAATAAAGATAAATGCCTTTAATGTAAAGCTGGTTTTTATTATTTTAGATAAATGTGAAAAATAGATTATTTGGTAGGCAAAATAAGGAATTTAAAATTATGGTTAAAGTAAATAGAAAACAAAGACCCATTTTATATTAAAAATCCAAAAATCTAAAAGTAACAGTAATTTCTAAAAAAAGCTCAATAATATATTTATCACTTAGTTTACGAAGATCTACAATATTTATATATGATTTATGTTTTTTATTACTAAATAATATTTCTATTTCTTAATTTTTTAATTAATTACAAAATATGGTTCAAAATGAACTTTTTAATTTATTCTAAAAAATTAAAAATATTTTAAAGCGATTATAGTTAAAGATAAAATTTCTATCTATTTTGTAATTTTTTTGCTATTTTATATACTTTTAAGTCAATTTTGATATATTTAAATAGGTTTTAATCTCAAGTTGAACTTATTGTATTCTAATAACATTTTTTTATTATTTCTTATGTTTAAGTACTTTTGCATTATAAATCATAAATTGTATTAAGCAAGCTCATTAAGTATATTTATATTTTCTATAAATTTATTTTATATTATTAAAAATAAAACTAATTTGTAAAGAGAATACCCATAAACTTTAATAAAAATAGCATTATAAAACCCTTCAAATTGTTTAAATATATTTATTTTTTATAATGATTTAAACAAACCATTATTTATTTTTAGACTATATTTTTAAGAAAGAAATGATTAAATTTAAATTTCTAGTTTACAGCTACTTTATAATTTTATATTTATATACAGTTCAGAGAAACATATAAAAGATTTAACAATAAATATGGTAATAGTTAGCATTTATATCTATAAAATAATTAAAAAAAATAAATTAAGATATAAATGAATATAAAAAATAGTCTAAAGAAGTTTCTAAAAAACAGTAAATATTATTTGATTATTTCTCTTAAAACGAAAATTAAAAAAATTTATATAAATACCAATATTTCTTTTTGGATTTCAATAATCCATTTTATAGAATTAGACAAAAGTGTTTTAATATTTTTTTATATTAAAAATCTAAATATTTATATAACCAAATTTAAAATAATTAATCATAGCAATAACAACTATTAATTTATCAATAATCACGAAAAAAAGCATAGCAAAATGTAAAGTTACTAATTTTTTAAATATAATATCACTAAATATTATCATATGAATATCTATAAAGTTTTAATTTATTTAATTTTGATAAATAAAGATAGTTCTCAAGCAGTTTTATAAAAATTAAAATTATGTCATTTTAAATGAGTTCAAATAAATCTATTTTTAATTACTTTGAATCCTTTAAAATAAGTCTAGTAGCAAAATTTGTATGACAAATGAATTCAGCTAAAATAATCCAAAATCGGGGGAAAAAAATTTTAGAAGTTTCTAAATATTTTGTGTAAAAAAAAAACTGTATTTATCATAAATGTATAAATTGAGAATATTTTAATAAATTTAGTAGAATAATAAGTTATTGTAAAGTATAATAAATGTATATATTTATGAATGAAAAAGCCATTGGCAAATTATTGAGCTAATATTTTTAAGTTGAAATTTATTTAATAAGTGGTTAAAAATAAAGAGCTAGCTCATTAATAATTGAGGATAAAATACTTGGAGGATAGATACTGAGGTGATAAATTCTTCTCTATAAAATAGTTGGAAAAATGATATAAAACCACTTTTGTTATATTTATGAAAATAATTATTAATAAAATCAGCTTAAGAGAAAGTTAATGGCATAAAAAAATATAAATTCTATGTTGAAATCATTTAATTTAGTTTTACTTAGACAGTTAAAGATACTTCTAATTTAATAAAGCAAAAGCGTAATTCTTATTGAAATAATTTATCAAAAGTATTTTCTTATTTTAGGTATATTTGTTTATCTAGATTGTCAATATCAAATTATTGTAAGGTTTATTTTTTGATTTCAATTAATTTATTAATTATTATAATTTTATAGGCGATATTTCTTTTATAGTCAAGTTAATAAACACCTACCTTTATTTTTATAAAAGCATAATACGTCATATTATTTAAAAACAGCATAACTTTTGAGTTCATAGTTCTAGCAGTGTTTATAAGTTTATTATTTCCTCCAGAATAATTAAAGACCACAAAAGCAAATTTTATGATTTGAGTGAGTGAAAATTTTAACTCAAACAATTTAGTTTGCTTCAATTTTCAGTAATAAAATTATAATTATTATTTTTTATTTTTTCTAATTTTTTGAGGATCACCAAAAAAATAAAAAAATGAATATTTTTCTTTTCTTCATTTTCATTTATATTAAACTTACAGTTTAAAATTAAATTTAAAAAGGTAAAATTATTTTTAATTATTTTATTTATATTAAAATTTTATTTTATTTTAGAAAGAAATTTAATTTTAGTTGAAGAATATGCGAATGACAAACTTACATAATTTAAATGTGTAGATTCATTAGATTATTATGAATATAATCAAGTGTAATGGATAAATAAAGAACCTATTTAACAAAAAATTATGTTTTTTCAATCAAATAAATAAATTCCTCCTCATTATAAACTAGAAATAAATATTGATTTTTTATTATTTAACTAAAAAAAAAATTTCGATTTATTTATAAATGAATAAAAATATGAAATTGCTTATGAAGATGAATCTATTCATATTGTTAAATGCACTAAAGACAACTAAATAGCTTCGCTTAATGATTCTGATGAATTAATATTAAGTAATAAATTAAAAAATTTTATTTTTAGTTAATTTTTAGAAATAAATTAGGTAAGTTCTTATTCACTCCTTTCAAGGATTAAAAAATTGAGATTTCTATAGATTTAGCAGAAAAAGTATATGTTGGTATTTAAAACTTAAATATAAATATCTTGCCCTGTCATCCATCTTGCTTAGAATGTAATGGGTCAGAAGAAAACCAATGCACTAAATGCTTTAAAAATAATCCAATAAATGGAAAATGTTCAGATTGTAATCTTTACTTTTAAGATGGTTAATGTGTAGACAAATGTGATGAATCAAAATAATTATTTCCTTATGACTAAAAATAAAAGGTTTGTATCTATTCATAGAATTGTGAAAAGTTTGATAACGGATCTTGTATTCAGTGTAATATAAAATCTCAATACATTTTTAATGGAGAATGTGTTATTGATTGTCCTATAGGTTACACCTACTCATAAGATTCTAAAATCTGCTAAATTGATAAATAATATATGCAGAACGGATAGTTAAATGGTATCAATTTTAAAAATTATAATTTATTACAAACAAATTTAATGTATTTTATTTTTATTAAAAGCTATTGGAATTGTTTAAGCATTTTATAATAATTATTTTTCTGATCTAGAAGTAAATGCTTTAAATATTAAGACAAGCAACTTTCTAAATAAAAATGAATTGAAAAGGGTTACTACTAAATGTGGCAACAAGAAACTTTTAGGAGGATTCTTAGCTAATAAGTTTAATAGCTAAATAGAATTTGAAATTACTTCAAATAACTGTAAAACTGTCATATTTTTATTTAGTTTCACAATTGTAGATTTTATATCTGATATGGAATTAGATACTTTTGCACTTTAATTAAATGATTAATCAGAAAATATTTTACTATCTAAATAATAATATGAAAAAAGTAATATGTGTGGTGATAAAACAAAAGAAGAAAGAACTTACAAGTACTCTAAAACATATACTATAGATAAAACAAAAGGATAAATTTAGAATATCAATGTAAAAATAATTAATAATAATAATTATATGAAGGATAAGGAGAACACAGGATTTAATAAGAAAAATAAGTACCCTTATTTTGGTATTTCAGGTTTTACTGTTTTCTGTACTTAGGATCTATGTGATGAAAACTGTTTGGAGTGTAATTAAAAAGATTAAAGTGTATGCTTATAGTGTAAAAACGGTTACTGGTTAAATTAAAATTAGAAATGTATTGAAGAAACAAAATGTGATAACTAAAGTTATTTAGATGATTTACATAAATGCAAAAAGTGTAGTGATTAATTATAAAATTGCTTAGAGTGTGACTCAAATAAATCATGCAAAAAATGTTCTAATTCTTTTATTTTAGAGAATGGAAAGTGTGTTTGTGATAAAGAAAGTTATTTAAAAAGCTAAAATGAATGTGTAAAATGTTCAAGCTCTATTCCTAATTGTTCTTAATGTTCTTCAAATTCAAGTTGTATAAAATGCAATACAGATTATCAATTAAATAATAATCAATGCTTTTTTTGCAAGAAAGAATAACTCATTTCAAATAATAATAATAACTAGTGCTAAAAGTGCTTAATTGAAAATTGTAAAGTTTGTTCAGAGTCTACTGAATAATGTGAGGAATGTGAGAGTGGTTATAACTTAAATCAATAAAAATGTGAAGAAGTAAAGTGTTAATAAAATTAATATTATAATAATTTGAGTAAAAATTGTGATTTATGTAATAATAAATTTGAAAATTGCTAAGAATGTAGTTAAAATGAATGTAAAAGTTGTTATGAATCCTTCTATTTAGATAAATCTGTTAACAAGTGTGTTAAAAATTGTCCATAAGGTACATTTTTAAATGATAAATAATGTGAACCTTGCAAGCTGTAAAACTGCTAATAATGCTCTTCTAGTTAAACCTGTAAGAAGTGTGAAAATAATTACTAATTACACAATGACTAATGCTTTAAATGTTAAAAAGATAAAGAATAGTAAAATGTTGAAAATTAATGTCAAAAATGTCTTATAAGCAATTGCAAAATATGTTCAGAATCTAGTGATAAATGTGAAGAATGTGAGAATGGTTATTAATTAAATCAATAAAAATGTGAAGAAATAAAGTGCGAATAAAATAAATTTTATAATTATCAAAGTAAGGCTTGTGATTTATGCAAAAATAAATTTGAAAATTGCAAAGAGTGTAATTAAAATGAATGTAAAAGTTGTAATGAATCCTTCTATTTAGATAAATCTGTTAACAAGTGTGTTAAAAATTGTCCATAAGGTACATTTTTAAATGATAAATAATGTGAACCTTGCAAGCTGTAAAACTGCTAATAATGCTCTTCTAGTTAAACCTGTAAGAAGTGTGAAAATAATTACTAATTACACAATAAATAATGCTTTAAATGTTAAAAAGATAAAGAATAGTAAAATGATGAAAATTAATGCTAAAAATGTTAAATAAGTAACTGCAAAATATGCTCAGAATCTAGTGATAAATGTGAAGAATGTGAGAGTGGTTATAAATTAACTTAATAAAAATGTGAAGAAATAAAATGTGAATAAAATTAATTTTATAATTATTCAAGAAACAATTGTGATTTATGCAATTCTAAATTTGAAAATTGC
>NW_002476482.1:1373-7948 GCF_000189635.1 Tetrahymena thermophila SB210 | reverse complement strand
TATCTCTTTACTTTTTATTAGTTGCTCAACTCAGAGGAAACTCTATTTTCTTGCTTGATAATATGCTCATTTACTATACTTAAGGTTTTATAAAAGCTGATTATGCCTTTAATCTTTTAAACATTCCTTCAAATTTATTCTAAATAAACGATTCAATTATATTGCATAAAATTAAAAGCTTTAATTCAATTTGGCTAGTTCAAAATATATTCACAGATTTTTTTAATAACTATTTTTATCAGTCTCTTTTGATTGGATTAATAACCATATTGTTCATAATTTGTAAACTTACGTATCTTATTTTTAATAAACTGAGAAACCTTACAAGATATTTATGTTATAAGATGCTCTTCCTATTAATAATAATATGCTCTAACTCATTGTTAATTGCTGAAACACTTTAATTGCAAAACGAAAGTTTAAATAAAATAGAATTTTTCCTATCTATTCCATATATATTAATCTATATAATATACTTTTCATTTATTGTAAAAAGCATATGCTTTTCATAATTCGACTCAATGCAATTAGAGAAGCTTGGTGCTGTTTGTTATAAAATAAAATAAAAAAGGATTTAATAAGTATTTTGGATTCTTTTTGAAGCCAAAAAATTAATATCAGTAGCATTTATTATAATTTTATCTAACAAAACCATAGCTTTATCTATTGATTTAATATTATCATCTGGATTTATGATATATATAATCATAAAAAAACCCTTAGCTTCTTAAAATCAAAACCTAATGATTTTGGTTTTAGAAATTTTTTCTTTTTTGGCCAAATTAATTCAAACAATTCTGACTAGTGAATTAGAAATTAGTTTTACAAGTTTTTCAGCGTTAATTAGAAGTAATTTTTTATTTATCATTTTTATTTAAATTAAATTTTAAAAAATATTTAAAATTATTTAGTATTTGCTGCTGCTCTAATTTGTATACAAATATTGAACTTATTAAGGGGATTAATCATTTTTACATATTTTGTTTTTAAGAAATTCAAAGCTTGTGCCAAGAACAGCTTATATTAGAATTAGTAATTAAACTAATCTTCTTAGATTGTTTCTTTTAATAATATTTAATTAAATTCTAATACCATTTTCGAAATCTTATAACAGAGTTAAAAATAGATTAAGGTTAGTAATAAAAAAATATAAATGAATTATAATAAACTAAATAAATATTTATGAAAATTGATAAAATTAAATCTTAAAATTATATAAAATATTTGAAATTAAAACAAAATTATTATAAATAATTTTTAAATTCTTTTAATAAATATCTACTACTATAGTTTCGATAATTCTTCTAATAACAATTTTTTTAAATTATGTGCATGGTTAAATGAAGAAAAATTTTTCTGAAATTCATTTTTTATTTCATATTTTGCAAACTTAATTTTTCAATAGCATTGCAAGTTTCCTTTTGTAAATTGCATCAAATATTTTTTTTAAATTATAATTTTTAATTAGCAAAAATTTTTGGTTTCTCTCCTAATTAAATCTAAAAAATCAATTCATTTAATAATTAGTTTATAATGACCATCATTAAAATAGCAAAAAACAGATGAAATTAAATATATATTCAAATATATATGTATTTATGATATTTTGATATGAATAAATTATAAATATCAAGTTGGAAAATAAGAAACGAATTTCCACATACTAGAAAAATTTATACCTTTATTCCAGCTTTCCAGTTTGACAACTATTACCAAAATTTAACCAAAGATATCCTTTATTTTAACTAAGAAATAGGACCAAGTTAAAGGAGCTATTATTAAGATATTTCAATAAAAATAATAAATAAAAAATTTACTTTTTAAAAAAAGAATAGTAAAAATAAATATTTATAAAATTTAAAAATATTCTTCACTATTTAATATTGTTTATTGATTTTTTGTTTTAAAATTACCACTAAATCCAACAGATAGCTTATGAAATAGAAGAGCTATCTTATAGCAAAAATTTTTGAAGATTTAATATTGATGAAAATTCTGGGATTAAATAAAAAATTTCATAACTAAATATAAACTTAATTTTTTTAATGATCAATACGATTTGCATTAATAATATTCTGAAAAATTGATTAGCTTTCTTTAACAATATAAAAATATTATTAATTTAAGATGATAAACCTTCTATGTGTAATCCGAAAAATTTAGATTATGATTATTAAATACTGAAACTTTTTTGCCAAAGCTCACCAAAATGCATCTAATTTAATTTGTTGAAAAATATTAATTAACTGATGGAGAAAAAATAATAAATAATTTCGAAAATATTTAAATAATTATTTAGCCGAATGAGTTATATTTAAATTTCTAAAAAATATTGTTTTTAGTTTGTTAAATTTTATTAATTCAAGTAATATAATATAAAAAACTGTAACAATAATTAGTAATAAGTATATATACTTACAAAAAATGCTCTATCATATTAAATGGATTAAACTGTTTTTTATTATTACTTTTTTTATTTAAAATTATAAGATTATAAAATGAACAAAGTAAACTAATATAGCCAGAAATAAATAAAAAAAATAGTGAAATATCATAGATGCATTCTTAAATAATTGGTTTTCCTAATAACAAAAAATGATTACAAGAGAAATTTTTTTATAATAAAAAAGAGATGATTGGGAAGATTTAATTTCTCTCAATATTTCAAAAACTATCTATTGATTGATAGAAATTTATTACTATTTTTCTATTATAAATAATATTTTTTAGATTACCATTCTAAAGTAATAAATTGATAAATATTATTTATTACTTAAAGACTTTTCAATTTCAATAAAAAGGTTAAGCACAAATTCTTAAAAACATAATTGCGTTAGCTGTAATTTATTAGTTTGATTCTATATAATTATATCAACAATGATTCTCTCTCAAAAGTCAATTCAGCTTTTCTCTTTCTTAGATTAATTACTCCAATATTTTTTTAATACTATCAATTACTTATTAGATGGAAAAATTGTAACAACTTGTTTTATTTAAAAATAATATCATAGTCTTTTATATAAATAAAAAATTATTTCAAAATAAATTCAAGTATTGAAAATATTATTAAATATTTATTAATTTGTTTGTTTAGATACTTTTTATATAAAAATAGTTATAATTATGCTCTATTCTATACCTTAGAAGAGTACACATGTGAATAATTGCATATTGTAGTATTAAAAAAAGTACTACAATAATATGATTTTAGATAATTAACAATATTCACAAAATCTAATAAATAATAAAAAGCAAAATTACTCAGATATTATTTACTATTCATATGCTTTTCTATTTTATAGTAAACAAAATTTGTAATTATCATCAATAATTAATTATATTCAAATTTTTTATTTTTACCTTCAAGATATACCAATTATTATCCCTTAATTGAAAATAATAACTCTTTACTGCATCTTCTTAATAATAATTAGTTTCTACTTAAATTTTTTATATATTTAAATCTTATCATTCAATAATTTCTACAAAAAGGCTAATAATATTTTCTGCACTTAATTTTTGATAATCTACAATATTTATATATGATTAATGATTTTTATTATTAAGTAATATTTTCATTAATTAATTTAAAAATATGGTTTAAAATAAACTTATTAACTTATTTTAAATATGCAAAAACAATTTTAAGGGATTATACTTAAAGATAAAATTTCTATCTATTGTGTTAATTTTTGCTTTATCATATATTTTTCGGTTAAGTTTAATATTTAATTAAATAGGTTTTATTCAAAGTTGAATTTATTGTATTTTAATAACATTTTTTATATATAATTATTAATTCTTATGCTTAAATATTTTTGCAACATAAATCATAAATTATAATAAGCAAGCTCATTAAATATATTTACATTTTCCATAAATTTAACTTATATTATTAAAAATAAATAAATTTGTTTTGAATTCCAATAAAGTTTTATGAAAATAGCATTATAAAACCCTTAAAGTTTTTTAAATATATATAAGTTTAAAAATGATTTTGTTCATCAAAATTATAGAAACCTTTATTTTTAGCAATATTTTTAAGAAAGAAAGGATTAAATTTAAATTTTTAGTTTACACCTACTTTATGATTTGATATTTATACACAGTTCTAAAAAATATATAAAAGATTTATCATACAAATATGGTAATAGTTAGTATTATTATCTACAAAATAATTAAAAAAAATAAATTACGATGTAAATGAATAACAAATATTCTAAAGAAGTTTCTAAAAAATAGTAAATACTATTTTCTTATTTCTCTGAAAACAAAAAATAAAAAACTTTTTGTAAATACCTGTGTTTATTTTGCATTTCAAAAAACCTTTTAAATAGAATTTGACAAAAATGTTTTCATAATTTTTTATATTTAAAATCTAAATATAAATAGAATCAAATTTATGATATCAAAATAATAAATAATAATAACAACAACTTTTACTTTATCAATAAAATATAAAAATATTGAAAAAAGGAAAGTAAAATGTTAAGATTATAAATTTTTTAATATAATATCACTAAACATTCTCATATGAATATCTATCAAACTTTAATTTATTTTGATAAATAAAAGATAATTCTCAAACAGTTTTATATAAGTTAAAATTATGCGATTTATTTTTATGAGCTCAAATAAATATCTTTGTAATCATTTTTAATCCTTTAAAATAAGTCTAGCGGTATTTGTATGAAGAACTAATTCAGCTAGGACAACCAATAATTAAAAATTTTTTAGAATTTTCTAAATATATTGTGTAATAATTAGATCATAAATGTATAAATTGAAAATATTTTATAAAATTTAGAAGAATAATACATTTTTGTAAAGTATAAATAAATGAATACATTTCTGAATCAAAAAACAGTTGGCAAATTATTTAGCTAATAATTTTTAAGTTGAAATTTATTTTATAAGTGGTTAAAATTAAAGAGCTTGATTTTTAAAAATTCAAGAGAATATATTTGGAGGATACTGAGGTGATAAATTCTTCTCTATTAAAAAAATGGATAGATAATATCATTTTAAAACAACTTTTATAATTTATATGAAAATAATAGTTAGCAAAATCAACCTAAAAGAAAGTTGCTGGCATAAAAAAAAAATAAATTCTTTGTAGAATTTATTTAATTGAGCTTTACTAAGGCAGATTAAGATACATCTAATTTAATAAAACAAAATGTAATTCTTATTTAAATAATTTTGTCAAGCATTTTCTTATCTTTGTTTACCTACATTTTTAATATCAAATTAATGTAAGCTTTATTTTTTGATTTCTTAATTAACATATTCTGATGGGTTATATTGCTTTTATAGTTAAATTAATAAGCACCTATCTTTATTTTTATAAAAGTGTAATACGTCATATTTTTTTCAAAACTTCATAACTTTTGAGTTTATAGTTCTAGCAGTGTTTATAAGTTTATTATTTCCTCCAGAATAATTAAAGAATATAAAAAGCAAATTTTATGATTTGAATGAGTGAAAACTTTAACTCAAATAATTTAGTTTGCTTCAATTATCAGTAATATTTTTTATTTTTTGATTTTTGATTTATTCTAATTTTTTTAGGATCACATAAAAAATGAATATTTTTCTTTTCTTCATTTTCATTTATACCAAATGTACAATTTAAAATCAAATTTACAAAGGTAAAATTATTTTTAATATTTTTATTTTTTTGAAGTTTTATTTTATTTTAGAAAGAAATGTAATTTTAGTTGAAGAATACACAAATGACTAGCTAAAATAATTTAAATGTGAAGATTCAGTAGATTATGAATATAATTAAGTGTAATGGATAAATAAAGAACCTATTTAATAAAAGATTATCTTTTTTTAATCAAATAAACAAATTCCTCCTCATTTTAAACTAGAAATAAATATTGATTTTTTATTATTTAATCAGAAAAAAAATTTCAATTTATTTATAAATGAATAAAAATATGAAATTGTTTATGAGGATGAATCTATTCATATGATTAAATGCAGTAATGATAAATCAATACCACCTTCGCTTAATGATTCTGATGAATTATCACAAAGTAAATTATTAAAAAAATTTATTTTTAATTAATTTTTAGAAATAAATAAGGTAAGTTCTAATTTACTCCTTTCAAGGATGAGAAAATTGAGATTTCAATTGATTTATCAGAAAAAGTATTTGTTGGTATTTAAAATTTAAATATAAATATTTTCCCCTGCCATCCATCTTGCTTAGAATGTAGTGGACCAGAAGAAAACTAATGCACCAAATGCTCTAAAAATAGTCCAATAAATGGAAAATGTTCAGACTGTAATCTTTACTTTTAAGATGGTTAATGTGTAGACAAATGTGATGAATCAAAATAATTATTTCCTTATGACTAAAAATAAAAGATTTGTATCTATTCATAAAATTGTGAAAAGTTTGATAACGGAGCTTGTATTTAATGTAATATAAAATATCAATACATTTTTAATGGAGAATGTGTTATTAGTTGTCCTATAGGTTACACCTACTCATAAGATTCTAAAATCTGCTAAATTGATAAATAATATATTCAGAACGGATAGTAAAAGGTATCAATTTAAAA
>NW_002476482.1:0-1273 GCF_000189635.1 Tetrahymena thermophila SB210 | reverse complement strand
ATAAGAAAAATAAGTACCCTTATTTCGGTATCTCAGGTTTTACTGTTTTCTGTACTTAGGATCTATGTGATGAAAACTGTTTGGAGTGTGATTAAAATGATTAAAGTGTATGCTTATAGTGTAAAAAAGGTTACTGGTTAAATTAATAGAAATGTATTGAAGAAACAAAATGTGATAACTAAAGTTATTTAGATGATTTACATAAATGCAAAAAGTGTAGTGATGAATTATAAAATTGCTTAGAGTGTGACTCTAATAAATCATGCAAAAAATGTTCTAATTCTTTTATTTTAGAGAATGGAAAGTGTGTGTGTGATAAAGAAAGTTATTTAAAAAGCTAAAATGAATGTGTAAAATGTTCAAGCTCTATTCCTAATTGTTCTTAATGTTCTTCAAATTCAAATTGTATAAAATGCAATACAGACTATCAATTACATAATAATCAATGCTTTTCTTGCAAGAAAGAATAACTCAATTCAAATAATAATAATAATTAGTGCTAAAAGTGCTTAATTGAAAATTGTAAAGTTTGTTCAGAGTCTACTGAATAATGTGAGGAATGTGAGAGTGGTTATAACTTAAATCAATAAAAATGTGAAGAAGTAAAGTGTGAATAAAATTAATATTATAATAATATGAGTAAAAATTGTGATTTATGTAATAGTAAATTTGAAAATTGCAAAGAATGCAGTTAAAATGAATGTAAAAATTGTATTGAATTCCACTATTTAGATATATCTGCTAAAAAGTGTGTTGATAGTTGTCCATAAGGTACTTTTTTAAATATTAAATAATGTGAACCTTGTAAACTGTAAAATTGCTAATAATGCTCTTCTAGTTAAGCCTGCAACAAGTGTGAAAATAATTACTAATTACATAATAACTAATGCTTTAAATGTTAAAAAGATTAAAAATAGTAAAATGATGAAAATTAATGTCAAAAATGTCTTATAAGCAATTGCAAAATATGTTCAGAATCTAGTGATAAATGTGAAGAATGTGAGAATGGTTATTAATTAAATCAATAAAAATGTGAAGAAATAAAGTGCGAATAAAATTAATTTTATAATTATCAGAGTAAGGCTTGTGATTCATGCTATAATAAATTTGAAAATTGTAAAGAGTGTAATTAAAATGAATGTAAAAGTTGTAATGAATCATTCTATTTAGATAAATCTGTTAACAAGTGTGTTAAAAATTGTCCATAAGGTACATTTTTAAATGATAAATAATGTGAACCTTGCAAGCTGTAAAACTGCTAATAATGCTCTTC